>NC_056743.1:1376439202-1376611154 GCF_019279795.1 Protopterus annectens
GTATGGGGTAACTACAATAATACAGCTGTTTCATAAATTGCCATGTTCCAATTTTTTACCTGACTAACAGCAACAGAAGGGGAAGTGTTTATTTTGAACTGTGCAACTTGGGACCTTAATTTGCCTTTTTCTGGATAAGAATGCTGCACCAGTTTATAAGTTGCTTTTATTTATGTAATGGATTATAAATTCTGTCTGTGTTAAGGAATTTGATATACTTTCATGACCTTCATTTGAAGATGCTGTGATCAGCGTTTGGGGAATTTCATTTTTATGTGCTATTAACAACATTTAATTGTGTGATTTACTAAATTCTGTTTTAAAAAATGGAGGTTCAGTATAAAGTACTGTACTGTAACCTTAGTTTTTTGCTTTAAATGTTAGGCTAAGAATGTTGGCCTTTAATTAACCTGCAATGTGGGAATACACAATTCTGTATTTAATTTTGGAAAATTTAGTTCAGTTTGCAACTTAGAATATTTAGTTCCTTTTATCTTACAGCAAACTTAGAATTTTTAATGCCTTTTATCTTAGAGTCTGTATTCATATATTGCAACTTTCAGCATGTTACTTGGTACTTTTATAAAGCTGAATATAAATTATAATTAGAACTGCAGTGCGAGGAGAAGTGGTTTGAGTTGAGTGCTGCTTGTTTTTCTTATACTTGATTTTGACTGGCATTCCAGTAATGTATTTAAAAAGTAATTTATGTCTTCATGCCACACAACCTTTTTGTTTCCATCTAGATGTTAAGTAAGCTGCCACGTAGCCAATGTACTGAAATTCTACAGTTCATTTTGTCTTGATTGGACTCTCATAATGATGGTTTGGCACCCAGGGCAGTGTATTTAATTAAAGTTTAAGTTTTTGTGGTTTTGAGCATAGCCCCTCCCCTTTCTAGTTGGCCTCACCCCTTCCCACTGGCCCCACCCATTCAGCTATTTCCTGCAGCCCCGCTTTGATTTGAAGTCACCAGCCACCACTGACTTTGATTTTCCCATTCCCTTTGTATAGTAGATCATGACACTGCACTATTCATTCTCCTCATACTTCTTAACCAGTAGACATCAAAAATCTGGACAAACGATCCAGAAAAGCAGATAAATCAAATAAAAAATTTGGACACAAAAACTAGCAAAAATAAAATGCTTACAAATACCATACATCTCCCATCTTCCAATAATCTTGTGTGTTGCTTTCAGAAACTGAAATTTAAAACAATAAGATTGCCAAAACTGTACACAAATATATGTGTATTATCTTACCTTTATTGTGCGATAAGTTTGCAGAAAAATTTTCCATCTCTTTGTGTATGTATTCAAGCTTTTTAAGCAGACAGTGGTAGTAGTATGCAAGGGAATTTGACTGTAAATAAACTGCATTAGGATAGTTAATTGGTATTCTTAGGGTATGCAGTGACATAAAGGGACAAAGTGAGTTCTTCAAAATGAATTTTATGTCCTTTCTGCAGTGAGGACTAAGGATAATGATTGTGAATGCCAATCTGAGTAACTGTATAGCTGCCCTATGCTGTTAAATTGAGTCTTTGTATAAGGATGCAAGCAAACTAAAGAAGGGAGGGATGGATACTAAGGAAACTGTAACTACCTCTATCCAAAGCCTGAGTAATCTCTCACATGCTTTTAGATGTCAGATAGTTTCTTTCCCAAGGACACGTAACCATGGTGTATGGCTTCCTGGAAGTAATAAGGACTTCTTGAATTGTCCTGTTACCTAAATCTGCACCTTAGTCAAAGTCTCTTTCACCAGAAATGAATGTGCAAAGAAGCTAACTTGTTGTTCTTCTTCTTTTGGCTTCTCCCAGTTAGGGGTCACCTCAGCGGAACTCCGATCCGCTAAGGATTGGCAGTAGATTTTTTTTTACAGTTCAGAGGTGCCAGCTCGAAGCCCAACCTTCAAAGAAGGCACGCCCATTCTACGCATGTCTTTCGAATGCCACTAGACTGTGGGGAGGACATGCAGACTTCACACAGAAGGCGCTCCAGCTGAGAATCAAAAGGGAGAACCTCTTGCTGTGAGGCGACAATGCTACCGCGGCACCACCGTGGCTTGTTGTGCAAAGAAGATAACTATTTTTGTTTTTTTTCACTGTTGATCAAGGTATGGACTCTAAGAGGAAGATAAGGGCATGGAGTTATCAGAGAGAGGGAAGATTGTGACTTGTTTCTCTGTTATTGTGTAATTCAGTTGAATACAGCAACCAATACAATACCTAAGGGCAGTCTTTTAAGTTAATTTTCTAAATACAGGGATAAAAAATTTAATCTGTTTGAGGGCATCTTACATTCACAATCACATTGTTCCAGCTCTTTTCAATTGACAAAGCACTAATTTATCTTAAGAATTATTAGGAGTTTGAAACCAAAATAAAGATTTGCACTTTTTGTTAACTAATATGAAATGCACATTTTGCTACAGTTCAGGAAGAACAAAAACAGTGATATAAATGTAAGTCCCCTTCTCATTATTCTCAAGAGTTTAACCACCATTATGATACAGAAGATCGATCAGGGTTGAATTTCTGAGTATTGATCATCTGACTGGCAACAAACAGAAAGTTTCCCATCAAGATATATAAACAAGTTCCTTTTATTTCATGTTTACCTAAATCCACACCCAAGCCAAGGCCTCTTTTCCCTGGAATGAATGTGCAAAGAGGCTAACTATTTCTGTTTTTTTTTCCACTGTTGGTAAAGGTATGTACTCTAAGAGGAAAATAGGAGCTATGGAGCCCTCATATAGTTGAAGGAATACGGACTGAAGATTTGTTGCTGTGTAACTCATTTTAAACACTTCTACCAACACAGTTTCTAAGGATATCCTGCAAGCTCATTTTTAAACACAGGACAAAAATACTCAGAACTGCTTGAGGGTATACTCACTTTCACAAACCTTCTCATCGATTGCAAGTTCCAGTACTCATTTCTCTTGTCACGTTTAAAGCCAAGACAAAAATGTATACTTTTTCTGTTAAATGAAATGCATATTTTGCCTACAACTAAGCAAGAGGAAAAATGTGATACAAATGAAACAGTCAGTTTTTTGCTGTTCTCAGAGTTTTAACCACCATTACATGATGCTGACGATCAGCTATTGATGGTTGAATTTCTGAGCATCAATAAACTGACTGGAAACCAGAAGTACATTCTTATTAAAATAAGTTTCTTTTATTTAAATTCCATCAAGTTTAACAAAAAATATCAGTTGTATAATAACAAAAATTATCAGAGTGAACAGAGACAGCACATCAATTAACTGCATTACCAGAGGCCAAGATCTCCAGTAGATGTGCAGTAAAATTTATAACCTACACATTGTCTTTTCAGATAAAGATTCCAAACATTGAAGCTCTGTAAGGTCTAGCAAGAGTTAGTCACACCAATGAAATATGAGCAAAGTACACTTGTGTTAACTGAACTTACATTAACAATAGATATTCGAATGATCACCGCTGCAATAGCCTTACCTATAAGGGTTATATCCTGCTAAGGATATAACAGCCAGCCAGCTTCCAAAGCTTCAGGGCACCTTCCATATGCCCACATTGTCAAGCAGCATGAGCTGAGCTGATTATCAGAGAAGTATGGGTGCAAACTGTAAAGCCCTTCAGAGCTTTCCTGCCAACAGAGTAAGGGAAACCAAGGACACAGCTAGAAAAACAAACAACAAAAAAAAATAAATAAATAAATGTCTACACCATTGTTTACAAAAAAAAAAAAACAAGGGGGGTGGATGGTGGGAGAGACTACTGCATCATTCAAACATCTACTGTTATGGTAAGTTCAACTTGTACAACTATACAACATTCTTCATATTGATCACTGCTGCAGTAGCCTTAGCTATATGGGCAGATTACCATAGCTAAGTATATTTAGGAGGTGGAAGGAGAATGGTACAAGATCCCCTGGAGAATAGCCCTAGCAAAGCACGATCTAAACCTAAAGAAGGAATCCAACTTATAGTGCTTTGTAAATGTATGTACAGAGGATCAAGTAGCAGCTTCTAGAATGCTTCTAGAATTGAACTCTGTCCAAAAAGCCATAGAAGAAGTCAAGTTCATTCTAGAGTGGACCTTGACCATACCTAACATAGATTTGTCATGATGAGTATAACAACAGGTATCTAATAGCCTTAGACAACTATTTGGAAATGGTCTGTTTTGACAAAAGTTGTCCCTTCTTCTTAATTTCCAAAAAATGAACAACTGATCTGATGATCTGAAAGATTTAGTTCTCTGAGGCTAGTACTTATGTTGTCTGTGAACATGCAAAGTATGGAGTATCCTTTCTCCCTCATTTTTAGGTTCAGGAAAAAAAACAGGAAGATGCATGGTTTGACAAACTAAACTCGGATACCACTTTAGGCAGAAAAGAAGAATTAGCTCTCAAAGAAATCCTGTTCTTGTGGAAAATAAGTTATGGTTGTCTCAAAATAAGAGCTTGCATAACTCAGATACCCTTCTTGCAGAGGTCAAAGCAATCAATAAAACTGTTTTTTATATTAAGAACCTTAAATCAGACAGATTAGTTGGTTCAATGGAAAGAAGACAATCCATGGGCAGACATGGATGTTAAATGAACCTTGACAGGAATAAGAAAGGTCATAGTGTTGCACTTGGCACAAATATTGTAAAACCAGAGAAGAACTAACCCTGAATGGGTGCTGGTTATGCTGTAGACGCCATCTAGAAAGCCTTTTACATTTGTTAATATATAATTTTCTGGTAACAAGCTTTCTTGTCTCCATTAGTACCTGCTGCACATCTTCAGTAAACAGGTGCCCATCCAGGCAGTCAGTTGAAGTTGATTGATGTCAGGCTGTATCAAACACCTCTGTTCTTGTATGAGTAGATCCATTCTGTGTCAGGCTGTATCAAACACCTCTGTTCTTGTATGAGTAGATCCATTCTGTGTCAGGCTGTATCAAACACCTCTGTTCTTGTATGAGTAGATCCATTCTGTGAGGAAGCTATTGGTTCATAGGTTCATATGCTCATAGGTGTGTACTAGGCTAATGGTCCTGGAGCCTTTACAAGCCTAGCCCATAGGATTACCCTGGCATTGTGCCACCCGACCTTAGTTCCCAGAACGTCTGTCGAGTAGAGCCATTGGAGTGATCCCCAGGTTGAATTTTCTATTTCCCATCTGCTCATCAAGATTCCTCTTGAAGAGGGCCAGTGAGGTACTCTGTTTGACATGTATGGGAAGTCTATTCCATAGCATGGGCAGTCTCTGGGTTATGACCCTGTCCCTCCAGCACATTCTGTTGATTGTGGTAATGAGGTTGAAGTCTCTGGAGCATGTGGTGTGCGGGGATTGGGATTTCTTTAGATGTAGCATTTCTAACAGAACTGGGTCAGACATGGCTTTGTAAGTCATGCAGAGATCACCTCTAAGTAGGCCATATGAGAAAGAGAATAGTTGGAGTTTTTTGAGTCTGTCCATATAGGACAAGTGTTTAAGGCCTAGGATCCTCTTTGTGAGGTACTTTTGTGGCCTCTCCAGTTGTTGAAGGTGTCTAGTGAGGTACATGCCGAATGGGGCATTGTACTCGATGACTGGCCAAATGATGGAAGAGTAGAGGGAGACAATGACCTCTTTGTAACACTCATCCTATTAACCAATAAAAATCACTTAATGCTCAATTGCTTCAACTTTAATTACATGAGCTGATGGACACTACCTCGTTTAATCCAGGGTACTGGGTTGCATTCAACTTAAATTTGCCATTTTAATTCACAAAAGTTAAGCTGTTCATCAACAACCCTACCCTGCATATGTGGGTATGTGTTTTTTACTAACCTATTTTAACAGCAACATTTTTTGTGGTAATGGAGTTCTGAAGAAGTTCCTACTAGAATGAAAGCCATAGGTGCTGGAAGCTGTTGAAGACTGGGGGGCAGAGGGTGACAGGGGCACTTAGTGATCTAAAAAGAGTAATTTTTTTATAACTATTTACTACCACAACACAGGTTCACTTGGAGGACATTTTAAGCTTAGCCAATTCCCTTTTAGTGCTTGAATTAACATTTTCTGATTGGTCTTAGCTATCCCATGACTGATAATTGTATATTATCCCTAGTGAGAACAACTGTGATCATACCATAGATAATTTGAAGGGACCCATGTAAGGGATGCAGCATTTAGGAACTGCCTCTATCCATTAGTGGCATGAGGGGGAAATCCTGGAGTACCCTTTCTATTACCCATCCTTAGATCCAAGTTGCATTTCAATATGAACAGATGAGCATTGTTTTATTTTTATGGATAGTCTGTTCTGGAACAGTGGCAGCCTCTGTAATATATATCCATCTCTCCACAACATTCAGTTTAGATGCCTGAACAGAGTATTTCTGATGTCATTTGACTTGCTGATGTTCAGTAGGTCCATCTGTATTAGGTTGGAGGATGCCTTGTATGCCAGACATGTCACCTATAAGCACTCTGTAGGATACTGAGTATAGTAATAAATCATTGAGGTGGCCCATGCAAGACCTATTGTTTAGGACTTGTATCCTTTTAGTAAGGTATCTCTGAAGGTATTCCAATTGTTGCATGGGGCTGGACAGATACATGCCAAAGTGGGCTTTATACAAAATGATTGACATAATGACAGCTTTATAAAGGGGGACAACAACATCGCTAGATCTAGTCGCAATCAGTTTGTTTATAAGCTGTGCAATATAGAAAGGCTTTCTTATGACTCTGGGCACATGTTGGTCAAAAGCTAGGTCACTGTGCATACAAGTTCTCAAATGCCAAACAACTGATCAGTTCTCAGAGGGCATTGTCATGATTTTGACACCAGTTATTATTTGGGACAAACCTTCCTGCATGATGGTTAAGTCATTTGGGGATTTAATAACTGCTCCTAGCTTGCAGTCATCTCAAACTTAGCTGGCCAAAGCTCGTTGGTGTTTCCTTTTACTTTTGAGATGTATATGCGAAACAGAAAAAGTCTCAGCACCAAACCCTGGGGACTCCATTGGTGACTGGTCTCTTCCCCTATTTTGATCTTCTGCATCCTGTGAGCCAAGTTAGCAATGCAGCTGGTGATGCAAGTGTTTGCTCCTACATTATTCATCTTTTGTACTACACCTGAGTTGGGGATTGTGTCAAAAGGCTTGGCCAGATCAAGGAATTGTGGTGTGAACTGTTTTACCTTCATCCATTGATTTGGTAACAAGAGTAAAGCTTAAAATTTGCCCATGATTTTGAGCCCTTCACACTTTCCTCTGGGCCGTTTTCAAACGCATTTTTAGGGCCATGCATACATGTATGCATTCCTTGATTCACCTTCCTGATTGTATTAAATTATATTCCTTGTACAATACAGCATCAGTTGTTAGAATGCGGTTTAAATCTGTAGTTTTGAACAGTCTTCCAGTTAGCAATGAAACAAAATGTATGAACCAATAATGACAAAACTACCCATTTCAGAAAATTTCAACCATAAAAGCACACTCAAACTTCTGTCATTACTTATTGCAATCCACCAATATCAGTAAATATGCAAAATGTCTGCAGAAGTAAGTCATCTAAATAATTTAACATTTAAGGGATGATATATTGCATGACAGACTGGGCTAATTCCTCTCTAAGGTATTATGTTTGCCATTGAGTCTACAAGACATTCAGGAATTGCTACTAATTTTTTATACTTCCCATGATGACCGTTAGTATCCATGGGTTCGCTGTTTGATTTTCTGCCAAATGCTCCTTTGAAGCACTGACATTCCCCGTTGGCCTTCCACAAACAAAATTGGTCTGATAAGTGATGTGGCACTGTGTAACTCTGTAATGGATATTTACATCTCAAACAGCAAATCCTGCTGTTATGGCTACCAGTGAAAACAAACTTTTGGAAGTGAACAATAACCAGAGGACATATAATAAGCTATTTTAGTATGAATTAAAGTGCTGTTCTTATACCCTGAATCATGAGCACATTAGCAACTGAAAAAGCATGCTTGCTCTGAGCAACTGAGATGCAATTCTATTTAGTAAATGAAAATATGTTTCATTAAGCAGTCTGTGTTTTAATGATAGTAAATGAAAACCTGTAGTGATAAAATGACGCACAACTTGCTAACCCAGTCACCCCCGTATCCCAACACACACTAGACCCCAAAAGTTCCTCACCAAAAGGATTAAGGGGCTCAAACATATGTCATACGATGCCCGACTGAAGAAACTCCAGCTCTATTCAGTCGCATACCATCTGCTCAGAGGTGATCTGTGCCTGACATACAAGGCCATGTCCAACCCGGAATTAATGGACATGCTCCACCTCAAAAAATCCAAATCCACCAGAGCCACGAGAGCAAGAGACTTAAACCTCAACACGGATATAAATAGGATGTGCTGGAGGGACAGATTCATCACCCAGAGACTCCCTACACTATGGAACAGAATCCCAGTCCATGTGAGGCAGAGCCCCTCACTGACTTTGTTCAAGAGAAATCTTGACGAATGGATGGGAGATCGTAGGTTTACCCCAGGAATCATCTCTGTATCACTGCTGGACAGAGGCACAGCAAACTAATGGGTATAGTATTCTCATCCTAAGGGGTGGTGAAAGCCACACACACTCTGGCTAGGCTTATAAATGCCCTAGGGCAGATAGCCTAGTATGAACCTATGAACCTATGAACCTATAAGTGGCATGATTTATGAAAATGTGATCAGTTTTCTATGTTTAATACTTCTCTTTGGGGAAATATAATTAACACCAAAAATAAAGAAATTGCGCAAAAGTGTTCACACACACAATGCTCTCTTGCTGCAAATGCATCGACTATGAGGCAAATTTGCTGCAAGAAACTTGAGGGAAATCTTGCGGACTGCTCAGGGGGTCCATGCAGTGTTCATTGAAATTGCTGTTCACGTTTGCAAAGTCATTAGTAATATGACGTGGTGGAACCAAACTAAATGGTAGACATAAAACATGCAATAGGTAATTGTGCATAATGCGGAATTTCTTAAAAGTAGATTGCCAACTTTTGAACTTTCTACTTCATGGAGAGGGCTAGCACATTTGATTGGAATTAAAGAGCCATTCAGTTTGTAAACCTATTACATTTGCTCAATGTTTAAAACAAAGTGACGGGAGGAAGAAGCAAACAAAAAAGTATTCGAGTGTGTATATTGGGCTTTTGTCCCACCCTGCATTTGTGTGTGTGTGTGTGTGTGTGTGTGTGTGTGTGTGTGTGTGTGTGTGTGTGTGTGTATATATATAGTGTGTCCTGGAGCTCTACAGCTTACATAGACAATGGAGCTCTACTTCACACGTTAAACAGAGCTAGCAGAAACAGAGTTAGCACTTACTTCAAAGAACTGGAGCCTTATCAGCTAAAGCCATAATCCTTACTTCTTGTAGCAGCTTTCCACGCACTTCTGTGTTTAAATTAGTGTGCAAAGTGCATACGAGTCCTACAGGTCTTGCAGCTGCAAAAGTGGGGGGCCACTCCTTCCCCCTCGCCCTATGGTTCCAGTGCCTATGAGGAAGCACTTAACTCTTCATATTGTCCATGGTACTTTTAATAAAAGAAATTTTATGCAAGTTTTGGAACATTTGATACTTTGAGTTTCCTGGTTATCTAGCACTGTCTTGGTGAGGTTTTTGTGAAAGATATATTTTTATCCGACACCCACACAACATGGTTTCCACCCTAACCATAGTACAACTACTACCCTCTTATCCTTCTCTCATACAATAACTAAAGTTCATGACAATAACAAACTTCTCTCATCTCTTTTTCCTAGATCTATCAAAAGCCCTTGACATGGTATCCCATTCTAAACTCATAACCAAATGTGCCAGTTTTAACCCCTCCACTTCCACTTTAGCATGGTTTTCCAGTTATCTTTTAAACAGAATGCAAGCCATCCAATGGCACTCCTCCTGTTCCCCCTTCCTACCTATTCACACAGGTGTCACCAGGGATCCGTACTCAGACCCCTGCTATTCAACATCTTCACAAATGACCTACACACCTCTTGCCAGCTCTCCTCTCTCTGCCAGTATGCTGACAACTCTACTCTCATCACTTCATTTGATAATATATCGCAACTTCAGACTCTTACCCAAAATACATTCTTTCTGTTGAAAGATGGCTCACTGATAACCAGCTTATTTTGAATCTCAAAATAACTAAGCTCTTCCTCTTTCTACCAAAATCTCTGTCGCATCTCAAACCAACATCTACCATCTCATCCTCAGATAATACTATTAAAGTAGAATCCCACACAAAACTTCATGGAACAATAATAGATGATGAGCTCAAATCTGACTTCCATATCCAACAAGCTATCAAAAAAAAAAAAAAAAAAAAAAGCTAGGCCTTCTCTACAGGAAGACAACATTTTTAACTTGTGATTCTCATCTCTCCCTGGCACAAACGTATCTACTCCCAAGCCATCTTTATGCTTCCTGAGTTCTTACAAACCTCCAGGATGGAGCAAACTTACAATAAGATTGCAAAATTCACAGCAAATCTACCTCATAATTCTCACCACTGCATAGCATTAAAAAATCTAAAATGGTTTGAGCTTCCATGCCAATTGCAGCTATCACAACTTCAAACAACTCACTTCTTTCTCAACAACCCCCCAGCTTGCCCCTCTCTTAGGAACTTGACATCATACTATACCCCAACACATCAACTACATAGCTCAGACCAACTTCGTCTCCAAACATACAAACCCAATAAAAATATTGGGAAAATACTTTACAGCTACTCTGTAGCTAATATTTGGGACAAACTCCATCTTAGCATAAGAAATATCTCACACCCAATAAAAAAAAAGAACTAAAATATTTCCTAGCCAATTCCTGGTTATGCCCTTGTTTTAACCCAACTTAAACCTCAAGCCCTCTCCTTCTACTTCCTTTCTGCATCTTACACCCAGCTGTACTGATCATTTCTGATCTCTGATGGTAAAGTAAAACTTAGTAAGCTGTCTATCCCTGCCTTCTACTTTCTATGTTCTGCATTAACATCTTCTAATAACTTACTCTATATGTTGAATTATGTACTAATTTACTCTATGTATTGAATTATGTAGTCTGTACGTATTGACATATTACCATTTGCTCTGTACTAACTCAACATAAATCTCTGTATATTTATGTTTCTTATATTTTATATTGTTTGGTCTTTTTTATATTTTATATTGCTTGATCTTTCTTACTGCATACTGTTTAAGTAAATCTGGAGTTTTTCTCCCTGGATCTCCACTGAAAATTGGCATCTGCTCAGTTGGACCAACCCAGTCAACAAATGTCAAATAAATAAAAAAATAAATACATTTTTTCCTTGTGGAAGAAACTCTTTGAACTGAAGTGTCTAGCTGACAACCCAGGAATGCAATTCTCTGTGAAGAAGTGAAGAAATACTTTTTTTTTCAAATAATTTTATTTTCCAAATAATATAATGTTTAACAATACAATCATCAATAAACATGCATTACAAACCTTTTATATACTATGTACAATTGACCTGAACAAAGGAGGGAAAAAAATAATAAAATATATGAAATTTGTAACAAAAATGTATAATATTCAATTAATAAAGTATAAAGTTACACATTCATTGTTTAGGGTTAATTTTTAATGTCTCAATAAGAATTAAACTTTTTCCCAAGGATGGTTTGTCCATGTTTTAGGCGAAATTCTCAATTCCCTCACCTTGATTTCTAATGTTGCTGTTTCTTCCATCAATCTCAAAAATTGTTCCAGAGTAGTTTCTTGTGAAAACTTCCACTTTCTAGTTATACATTTCCTTGCCACAGCTAGAATGGACCAAAGTAGGTATAAGTCTTTTTTATTCATTCCAATAGTATCATTAACATTTAAGATGACTAACGATTTGGTTAAAATAAAGGTATATGTGAATATAGCTTGGAGAAAAATAGTAATTTCTTCCCAGAATTTTTTTATATTAATACAATCAAAAGATATGAGACCAATCAGCTTTACAGATTTATCAAGTGAATTGAATTTGGTTAATTTATCAGGTGTAATAAATGCCCTGTGAATATATTTCCATGTAAATATTTTCCATACTTGCAAATTAAATGTTAAGTTAACAGGACATAAAATATTTGTTTTACTCTCAGTTGATAGATTAGTGTGACATACTTTTGCTATGAAATTCCAATATCTTGCATTAGGGTTAGTTTTATATGTTATCAATACTTTGTATAATTTTGAAATTAGATTCGTCCAATTATAATTGTCGTAAATAACTTCAGATATTAGACTTATCAAATTTGGACTAGTTTTATAAGGAGAATTAATAATTTTACTATTAAGATCCTTAATTAACATATGATAATATGCTTTGTAGTATCAACCAATCTGCTGATGGAATGTCATATTTATTCTGAATTTGTTGAATGTCTAACACTACTTGATTCTCTATACAATGTTGCCAACAAGTGAAGTTTTTCCCCTCCCATCTACTTAAAATAACATTATGAATTTTATTGAAGAATGTCTTTGCAGAGCTAAAGGGTATTATCAAGTCTAGCCAAATCTTAATATCCGTGTTAGTATATATAAATCTTCTGAATAAATTGTAAATATCATTTATATAATTTAAGTTTGTTAGTTTTGTTATATTATATTGAATATTAACAGTCAATATGTGCCACATCCTATTATTTTGTTCACTTAACATACAATTTTTAATTATTTTATTTTTATTTAGAAAAATAATAGTGTGTAATAGTTTCCATGTTGAAGAATAATTAGGATCTATCCAATTAATGATAGTTCTTAATATGGAAGCTTTTATGTATGATTCTAGATCTGGAAGTTTAATTCCACCCATTTCCCAAGATCTAATATGATGTGTATAGGCTATTCTATTTATTTTTGGATACCAAAGAAAGTTTAATAGAATTTTATTTATTTCTTTCAAGATTTTCTTGTTAGGTAATATAGGAATAGCTTGTGCAATGTAATTAATTTTTGGAAGTATTGTCATTTTTATTATTTGTAATCTGTCTTTAAATCTCAAGAACATTTTATTCTAGCTTACTATTAGCATTTTTATTTTATTAATTATGTTGCTATAATTTGTGGCTAATGTAGATTCCAAATGATCACATAGTGTTATTCCTAAATATTTTATTATGGGAACTTGTTTTCCTATCCCACAATTTGTTAAGGTAAATGCTCTAATTTTATTCAAATGTTTATAATTAGATTTTCCCTTGTTAAATCTAAGGCCAGAAATATGATAAAACCATTCCATATTTAATCTAGGTTTTGTACTGATTTCTCAGACAGATAATGTGAGTAAAATATCATCAGCAAATAACAATTTTTGAATTGTGTTGACCATGCCTGACATATTAGAGTTGTGGCGTACTAATGAGGCAAATAATTAAATTCCTAAGGCAAACAGGATGGGAGACATTGGACATCCCTGCTTTGTACCTTTGGTTATTTCAATAGCCTTCGAGGTAAATGACCCAACATTTACATAAGCAAAATTGTTTTTATAGATATTCTTTATTTGCGTAATAAAATTAGTAGGAAATTCAAACAATTCTGAAGCCTTAAAAAGAAAATCCCAGCTCAACGAATCAAAGGCTTTTTCTATATCCAAAGCTACTATTAGAGCTTCTTGGTTGTTTCTGTTTAGAAAATATATGAGTGTTAGAATTCTTTGTATATTGTCATGTGTGTCTCTTTTATAAATGAATCCTGTTTGATCCTCATTTATTATGTGTGTCAATGATTTTTTTAATTCTACTAACTAATATTGACATGAAGATTTTATAAGCATTGTTTAGTAAAGATATTGACCTATAAGATTTTACACTGTAAAGGGTCTTTGTTTTCTTTTATAATTGGTGTAATTAAGGAGTATCTCCATGAAATTGGAGTTGTGTTTTGTGCTAGAATTTCATTCAAAGTTTTGTGAAACAATGATATTACTGAAGATGGGAATATCTTATACAATTCATTAATTATTCCATCAATTCCCAGTGTTTTATTAGTTTTACTTTCCTTGATTTTTTTTGAGTAATTTCTTTTAGAGATATTTGTTTTTGAATGTTTAACTTTAACTTTTCTGGTGTCGCCTTTACCTTTATCAATTTCAGGTCTAAGTCTGATGTATTAGTTATATGTGAAGTATCATTATAATGGTCAGAGAAATAATATTTAAATGCATCTAGTATATCATTTATATCCAAAACCTGTTTGTTTTTTTCTCCCTTCCTTCGTGTATAATACTTGTAATATTATTTTCAATCGAATTTTTTTAATCTTATTGCTAAATTATGCATATGTTTAGGTGATACTGCATAGGAACTAAGTTTTAACCTTTCTACAGCTATATTAGTTTTGTGAGATAGGATTTCATTCTAGCTTTTGTTTAAGTCTTCCAATGCTTTCTTATGATTATTTTGTGTGTAAGTAGATGAATTAATAGTGAGATCTGTAATTTGTTTTTGGATGTTACATAATTCTGATTCCCACTCTTTTAGCTTGCTTTTATATCATGAAATAATTTTTCCATTTAGATAGGCTTTCAAGGTATCCCAAAGATTAATTACATTTATTTCAGTAGTGTAGTTTATATCTAAAAAGAATTCTACTCCTGAATCTAACCAAGGTTTAAATTGTTTTAATTTTGTAATGTAAGCCAGAATTCTTGACATAAAAATTAATTTCTTATAATCTATATGCATTTTGAGAATTAATGAATTATGGTCTGAAAAGGGACAAGGGATCATGGAAAATGTTATTATTTTTGAATTTAGCTCTTGAGATATGAAGATTTTATCAGTTCTTGTATGTGACCCAAATCTGTGGTCTTGGTGTGAAAATAATAATTACATTTTCTCCTTTTAACTAAATGTATCAATTAGATTTAAACTTTCTTCCCATTTCTTAAGTAGCTTCTCTATATAACTTACACACAAATTTATTTTGCTTGTGGTCTTTGATTTATCCAATATACAATTAAAGTCACCTCCCAAAATCAAATTTCTTTTATATACTCTAGTTATTAGATCCATGTGTTTTCTTATTGTCCCAACCCCAATACCTGGAAACCAATATATATTTACTAATGTCCAGAGTCTATTGTTATATTTTACTATTACTTTGGCTAGGAGTCCTTCTTTATCTTCATATTTGTAAATTATTTGAGGCATAGTGACATTCTTTTCATAAAAATTAAAGTTCCCCTAGTCTTTTTCTTATATGAAGAATGAGAAGATCATATATTCATTAGGATTCCAGCTAAAGGTATCATTTGTTTTGAAGTGAGTCTCTTGAAATACGACTTGTACTTTATTTAATTTCATATATCTTAATAGATTAGATCTTTTCCTTGGATTGTTTAAACCGTTAGTGTTTAAGGATAAAGTAGTCAAGTCCATTCTCAGAATTTAACTTTACATCATATTTGTTTTGTATTATATTTTGTAATACCATACCAAATGTAAAATGTGTAACTAATGTGGTAATTCTCATTGTAGTCAATATTTTAATTTTGGTCAAATAACTTAAAATAGAGTTTAGTTCAGGCCAAAAAAAAAAGAAATAAAATACCAAAATTACTTGTATAACAGCAAGTATAGAAATATTTTTGCAAACCTTCTAATGTATATGAAGTAAAATACACTTCCAATCTGCTAGATGAGAAGAAATCTAGCAAATTGCCTACCATAACTTCCCTCATGAAAAAAGAAAGACAAAAAAACTAACCCCTTTCGAGCTCCGGTACACCTTTTCTCTTATCTTGGAGATTTAACAATATTAGTTAGCATTTTCCCTATATAACTATTAATAATGAATTAACATAATGTATGAAAATGAGTATTGATTTGGTAATACAATTTAATTTTAGATTAGATTAGACTTCTTTTTCAGAATATAATCATCCTATCATGCACTACTTAAACACTTAAACATTCATAAAGTAAAATCTTATTTATATCTCAGTAAATGTTGCTTAACATTAGCTCTCTTTAGCCTGAGAGTAGTATATATACATATTAATAGTCTCCAATATTCTGATATGACCAATATACTAATGATTATGTCAAATAAACACTTTCCTACATACTAAAAATATATTATAACTAAGTGAAGTTTATTTAGAAATGTATCAATAAGTGAAGATAAATACGGGCAAGTCTATTCAGAAAACTTGAATCATACTACAAAAACTATGTAGACCATAGAATGAACCCTTAGAGTTGTGTTCACTAGAGATGATAATGTAAATATGTTTAAGTGAACAATACATGTCATAAATCTCTATGTATCACTCACATACTTTCAATTAGAGACAAATGAAAGCATAACCAGAGTCAGTGAATGTAGTTGTAACAAATTAAAAGAAAAAATGAAGAAAGACAACATTAGACCATAGTGATCACTCATTGATGATGAAACAGTAGTAATTTGCCCTAAGTGGCCATGTGAGTGAGCAATTTATAAACTTCTTAATACTAATGCATAGTTATAATATCAATTCATATTATGAGAATATCATTACAGAATATTGAACAAAATGCTAGTCAAGACAGAACATTACTGAAGCTGTTCTGCACAGCAGCAGTTCCTTAGAACCTTTATAATAGAGTGTTTATCAAAGACGGTCATGCAGCAAGATACAAGAGTAGGCAGACTCCCTTCTTTGTTATTAAATTGTTAAAAGTAATGACACTTTAAAAAATACAAAACCTATTAAGCTGAACTGTGCCTTAAGAAATCTATCTCATATCTATTTAATTAGTGTTCTACTTGAATTTCTCATCAAGAATTACAATTTACAAATCTGTCTTATTTTACTAATTGAAGCAGTAGCAAAAGTAGACCATGAAGACATTTTCTCATGCGCCCATTACTTTTGCCAGTTGTCAATATTCAGTAAAAAGATCAGCTGCATAATAGTCAGTTATACGACTAATGTCTGAAGGATTAAAGGTAGTTTATGTTATAAATCCCTGCCTTAACCAGATGTGTAGCATACAGAATATCATTTAGGATTTGCATTTCTTAGGAACCTATGTCTATAAATGTGTAATTCAAACAATTCTTGGTAGAATGAATGACATCTAAACTACTTTATTATGCTAATTTATGTGCAATTTTACTTTAGGTTTCCCAGTACTTCCCCGTCATCAAGGCAACTCCCACAATACATCAACTGGCACTCGCAAGACTGTCTGAGATGCCAATTTTATGAGTTATAGAACCATGGCTTAAGGTTTTGCTGAGAATAAATCAACTGTTCATCATAGAAAATAAGTACACATGCCCACACAATTTAGTAGTACAGTTAAACAACTACTTGCATGTTGGTGTAAGAATTTTGGCTAATTACCACCATCTTTGCCACTTTACTGAAAGTTGAACCCCACTTACCAAAGATTAGAAAGCACTAAAGGGTAAGGAGAGTAATCAGTAATTTACTATCCACTGTATTCACTATTTATTTGGTTACTACTTAATCAATTCAATTGAACATGTCTAGGCAGTGTGAGCAGAGGAAAATAACACTGCACAGTACAGGGTTTACTATGTTATCTAATAAAGCAATGTACACATTATATTCAAATAAGCAGGAGTTATAAGTACAAGGTAATAAGTCCCTTTGTTGTTTCTGAAATTAGATGATTTCTGTTACCAGGTTAATGAAATATTCAGTATAATATGTCTAAAACCTGTCTTAATTTTACTTATGTGCATAGAAGTATGTCACAACTGCAGCTGATGTGTGCATCTCACACACATTTTCCTATTTACTCTTGCAATGCTGTAACAGATGCTTACAAAACTATCAGACATGTCCTTTTCCTGGATCACCATAGCATAGTGTATCTTATAGCCTAGGTAGGAATAATTCAGAAGTAAGAAAGGACTGTGTTTACTTCAAGTGTAACAATGTAGTCTGTAATGCTTCTATTACTTTTTCAATTGGATGTTATTCAATGTTACTGTAAATTCTTCTTTTTTGTGTTACTTACATGAAAAACAGCTAAGTTGTCACTGATTTCACACCTATTCTTTTTATTTATTTAAAAGAAGTCAGGGTTTGTAGATTTTAATAATCCAAAGACCATGTTAAATGAGCTTAAGATATACTGCTTGTGCAACTGATATCACACTATAAGTGCTACCTTAACAACAGACAAGCAGGGGATTCCTTAAATGAATATTTCTACCTTAAATCTTTCATAGCTGACAAGGGAAGGTCTAACTAATGCACAAGAATGTTTCAAATAACAGCATTGTCAGAACCCAGTAACGGAACTCTGTTTATAGTGACTCTGTTTTTTCCACATTCAAAACTATGGATATCTGTGTTACTTTTAAAATGGGAATTTGAAGTGTAGTGAAGTCAGTAAGCCACAGAAACTATGATTACTACTTTATTTTGCTTTGGCGTCATCTTAAAAGTACTCAATTGTATTTATTACTGCTTGGTGTAACTGTCATTCTAAGCCTTTTGTTTTAAGCACTTGAGCTTCAGACCAGTTGTTTTACATTAAGACGGTTTGTGGTCTGCACTGTTGTGGCAGGACAGGTAGCTTACATCCTTCTAAGTTGGGAACTGCTGATTGAAGGCTCAGTGTCTGTTATTCTAAAAGTGTATTAGTTCTGGTTTAAGCACTTGGGCTTCAGGCCAGTTATTTTACATTAAGAAGGTTTGTGGTCTGCACTCTTGTGGGAGGAGAGGCTGGACTCTGTCCTTCTGAGCTGGGAATTTCTGGTTAAAGGCTTATAATGCCTGCACATTTGAACTGTTTCTTACTGAAATTGGTACACCTTGTTTGCTGTAGCATAGACTAGATCCAGGCCTGCTGAATCTAGCTTTGTTTGTATAACTTGAGCAATAATCCAGACCTTCTTTTTTGGAGAAGGTTCCCCTGCACTTGAGTGGCAGGAGTGTGCAGTTAGAACTTGTCTGATTGAAGACTACAGGAACAGGGCTCAGTTTTGAGATTTTTATACTGGTTAATTGGGTAATTTGCTTAAAAGCTTTTTCTGATTGCTTGTAATAATCTAAAGCTGTTTTAAATGTATTTTTTACTGTTTGTAGTAGTTTAAAGCTGTTTTAAGTGTATTTTTTTACTGTTTTTGCCTTATCTTTTAAAAAAAATGTCCTTGTTTCCCACCTTTCAAGCTAGTATAGCCGAGTTTTCAGGCTACTGCTGAATTCAGGGCTGTGTTACTCGGTTCTGAGTTGCGCATACCTTACTTGGATAGAAGGAGGTTTCTCTGTTCACCTGTGAGAGAAGGATCTTTGAGCAGCCATCTGTCCCTGGAGGAGTGGTTCCAGCACATAAGTTAGTAGTTTATAGGCCGTTTCGGGATCATTTCTATCTCTTTCATTTCCCTGCTGTAAAAACTGTGTTTGCACAGTTTTGCACATCCGGGCAGTGCCAGTTAGCTAGGGCTAAATTATTCCCTGCTCCACCAAGTCTCCTCTTCAGTTTTTCCCTTGAAAGTAGTCTAACTCTCATCCTAAGCACTTAAAAAGCATTCTACAGTCCAGCACTGGCTCAGACCTAATACCAAGCACTAATATACCCAGACACTTGATTGCCCAGCAGGGCAAGGCTCATTATTCACCCCTCACCAACCAAGCAAATAAGCAGCTCACCCTTCTATTCAGGCATGACCAAAGGGCAATTTCAGGTATACTCTCCAGTCCAGCTGGTGAACCAGGGTATCCTGAGGCAATGTTACAACTGCCTCATGTACACAGACAACCCTCTCCTCCTACCACAAAACATTAACATATGCGAGTGATGCAATTATATATCTAAATTGGAGGCTATGCTCTCTCCATCCAAGAATGGAACAAGCAATCATGAGGAGAAGGTTAACACTTGCACCACACCTCCAGCCTCACATAGACATACTAAACCAGCACTGGCAAAAAATACACATAAATACACAAAATCATACTCAGAGGCTCTAAATAAAAACCTGCAAAAGCATCAGAGACCTCCAAAACAGACACCCAAAAAACCTGCACCTCCCTTCACAAACCAGACAACACATAAAACACAAAATCAGTGTGCCATACAATCACAGCCCTTAAGGCAAAATAACATACCCAAGACATTAGCGATAGGTGACTCTATAGTCGGGCACATTGATGTCCCACTCACTAGGCTGGAGAAGGAGAAGTTTACTGTTAGCTGCCTGTTGGGAGCCAGAATCCGCCACATAACTCTAGCACTTAGAGTCACTCCAGAACAAGTACAATTATGACTCTGTCATTGGGTTCATGTTGGTGTGAATGACCTGAGATGAACCTCCCTGGACTACATGAAAAAAGAGACATGGAAGAGCTCTCTGATCATGTAGCCCAGGTGGGTATGACCCTGACCCTGAGTAGCATCCTGCCCTCACCAAGAATGATACCGCAGTATAAAGAAAAAGTTACCAATTTTAACAATTGGCTAAGCTGCTGGTGTCATTCAAAGAGGATCCAGTGTCTGTCAACCTGGGACAACATGCTTGACAAGCCTCATTGCTTCAAAAGAGATGGCTTGCACTCGTCACACCTAGGCTTTCGAATACTGGCCAAGGCTCTTGCTGCCACCATTGCAAGGCTCAAAAGTCAAACCCAACTCTGTAAACAGCACAAATAAAAAAATGAGGGTTATGTTACTCAACGCCAGGAGTTTAAATCTCAAAATGCACATTCTCGAAGCACTCCTAAGTATGAAGAACGTCAACACTTGTGCAGTAACTGAAACCTGGTTCAAGACTCCACAGAGCACCCCAGCACTACTGGGCTACAACTCATACCACACATTTTGGCCACAGAACATGGACTGAAACACAAAAGAAGGGGCTGTATTCATATTCATCAAAGATACCTACACGTCCAGGTTAGTGGCACAGCATGATACCTCTGAGATCATCCATGTGCAACTAACATCTGGCAAATCTGCAATGCAAATTGTGGCCTGCTACAGATCACCCTCCATGACCCAGAACCACCACTCTGCCTTTCTGGAGACACTGGAAAACATGAAGGTCCTACCTAACACCCTGATATTGGGTGATTTCAATTACCCTAATTACCCTACCATTAACTAGGAAAACTACTCAAGTATAAACTCTCAGGTCCAGCGCTTCCTGGAATTTATCAACTCAAATGCCCTGGATCAGCTGGTAAACTTCCCTTCCAGATGTGAAAACATATTGGACCTGATCATCACCAACATGGGCGACAGGTGTTCTGCACCAGAGGTCAACCTGTCACTAGCTAGATCAGACCATAAACTAATCAGTCTGAATGTCCGCACCACACCACCACCCCCAACCAAGGAAACCACAGTGAAAAATGTTTCTATAGCAAACTTTTCCTTACTTAAGACAGAGGTGGTAAGTTTCACAGGCCCCACACTAAAGCATAAGTGTCCAAGATGCAGGAACCTTTACAAGTGCACTCTTTGAGAGCACAGACAAGGATGCATGGACCATGCCATCCCTAGCAAAACCAAGACTCACTCCCCTAAGAGAAGGAAACCAGTCTGGTGGACCCCTGCCATAAACAGGCTGTACAATAGAAGAAGGAAACTAGTTCAGAAAAAAAGCAAATCCCAAGAAGGAAAGACATCCCTGATCAGTATCAGTAAGAAACTAAGGTCCCTCATAAAATCCTCCATGGCTAACTTTGAAAGAAAAATAGCCAAGGATTCGAAAGATAACCACAGAGCCTTCTTTAGCTATGTCAAGAATCTAAATGTCAACTTGCAGATATGCTCTGAGCTAGTGCAAAATAGCACAAAATATACTGAACCTACTGATATTGCCAACATCCTGGCAGATAAATTCAGTGCAAACTTCACCCCCCTCTCACCCCCAAAAGGGCCCACAACAATACTGGAAAAGTGTAGTTTCCCGGAAATCACAGATGCAAGGGTGAAAACAGTCCTTTCAAAAGCCAAAAGCACAGCGTCAGTGGGGCCAGATGGTGTTCCAGGCTGCGTCTTGCATGAACTACAGAATGAACTTACCCCCACCTAAATACACTGTTCAACCTCAGCCTCTCCACAGGCTACATGCCCATAGAATGGCACACAGCAATGGTTATTCCATTCCACAAAGGAGGGGCCACAACTGACCTTGTAACTATCACCCCATAAGCCTGACTAGCCTGGTCTGCAAGGCTATGGAACGCATCATCATGAAACTCATTAACAAAGACATTGGGAACCTTCCAACACTTGACCCAACCCAGTTCAGCTTTGTGACCCAACCCAGTTCAGCTTTGTTAGGGGCAGATCATGCCTACTAAACCTGGCTGACTTCTTTGAGACAGTCACCAATGCCATAGATGAGGGAAAGGTGGTTCACACAGCCTACCTTGACCTTGCTAAGACTTTCGACACTATTCCCCACTCAGGAATTATAGAAAAACTCACCAGCCTGAACATAGACCCCTACGTCATGAAATGGGTTGCCAACTGGCTTACAGACAGAACCAACACAGTAAGAATAGTGGGCTCCAGGTCCGACTCTAAACCAGTCACAACTGGTGTCCCACAAGGCTCAGGCCTGGAACTCCTACTGTTCAGCATATACTTCTCAGTAGTACAGGCAAACACAGGACTATGGCTAACCAAGTTCGCCAATGACTGCAAACTGGGAGTCATAATTGACTCTCCAGCTGACATGGACATTCTCCAAAAGGGCCTTACTGAGATGGACACCTGGTGTCAAAAGTCATGGTCTCCAGATAAATGCCAAAAAATGCATAGTCATCCCATTTGGGAAAAACAAAACACCCATGAATTACCACATAGGTGGCAGCTCCCTTAATACAGAAGAGGTAATAAGAGATCTGGGGACCCAGGTAGATAGTAATCTCTCTCTTTTGACAATCATATTGCAAAAGTAGTTAGGAAATGCCTCTATGTAACCCATCTAATTACTAAAGGGCTAGCATGTAGAAATAAAGAGGTTACAGTGCCCCTCTACTCGTCACTCATCAGACCCATCAAAAGAGTACAATGCCCCATTTGGGATGTACCTCACAAGACACTTCCAACAGATGGATAGACCACAAAAGTACCTCACCAAAAGGATTAGTGGCCTCAAACATAAGTCCTATGCAGCCTGACTGGAAAAACTCCGGCTGTACTCAGTGACATATCGCTTACTCAGAGGTGATCTCTGCCTGACTTACAAAGCCATGTCCAACTCAGAATTGATGGACATGCTTCAGTTAAAGAAATCCAAGTCACTGCGAGCCACTCGCTCTAGTGAGCTAAACCTTGGCACAACAATAAATAGAACATGCTGGAGGGATAGATTCCTGTCACAGAGACTCCCCATGCTTTGGAACAAAATTCCTAACTACATTAGGCAGAGCCCCTCACTAACACTTTTCAAGATAAACCTTGACGAGTGGATGGGTAACAGAAAATACACCCTGGGATCAGTTCATTGGCTCTTCTTGACAGAGGCTCAGTTAATTAATCAATGGGGCGAAAGCTGACACACTCTGGCTAGGCTTATAAATGCCCTTGGGCAGATAGTCTAGTACCTACCTATGAACCTATAATCTTTAACAGCTTTGCTTTATTCATTATGAGTTAATATCGATATGAACTCATCCAGATGTACTGGACACTGCTGTTCATTACTTTATGAAGGTTGCTGCAGTCGGCTCAGCAATATTATTATTTTGGGATTTGCCATAAATTCTCTTCAGTGGGTATCATGCACCACTGTATCAAAGAACTTAAGGTGTTTGGTTTCTTTTCCTATAATCCCTGACTTATCACCCTACATCTCAGTTCATAGTATCTTGAAAGGCGACATTTCCACCAAAGTAATTGTATGTAGTCTTTTCACTGAATCCCTGTTCACCATTGAAGCACTGTAAGCTGACTTCCTGTTTTGATTTATTTATTTTTTTTACCTTAAGGTAAGATAGATTTTTTTTTTCATTTCTGGGTGGAACCTTGCTTTTGCCTTCAGCACTGACTTAACAGAAACTGTTAACGGCCCCACCCTCCAAATTTGTCTTTGTAACTCTTCTAATTTCTTCTTTTTTTTTTTTTTAATTTTATTTTACATTTGTTGACCGGGATAGTCTTACTGGATACATGTCAATTTTCAGCAGAGGCCTGGGGAGAAAAGCTCCAAACTTTCAAACCAATAAAGACAAGTAAGTTACAGTATATGCACAAACATTTTGTATTAACATACAAGTTAGTGTCTCACATTTCAAGCTTATGAAGAATACAGTTTATATACAGAAATATATACAATTATGTAACAGTTTCTCTTATCAAACCTATAGGTGCAGCTTATATAGAGTATTTGCAAATATATTACAGTTTCTCTTTTCAAATCTTTTAGTGTAAGAGGTCTTTTGCTATGAATAAGAAATTGCAGGGATATGGAAGTAGCTGAGGCTTTAGTCAGGGTTAGAGCAAGGACATAACCAGTGAGTTTTAAAATATTGGGTTATATTTTTTTGAACTGATTAAGGGAGGGGTTCAGAGTAAGGTCAGATGGGAGCAAATTCTAGGTTTTGCCTACTGTATTTGCAAACAAAGACTCCCAAGATAGGTTGTTAGCTTTAATAGCTTGAACCAAAAGTTTTGTAGTGGAACGAAGAGGCCTAGCATTTTTGTAGGGATGGATAATGTTTTTAAGGGAGGCATTTTTTCTGGATGGTTAATAACCTTGAATGCTACAGTAAGTTGATTAAATTTAATTAGCCTGGGGAGTTCTAGCCAAACTAAGAGGTGTAGGTTTTGACAATGGTGTGTCCTGTAGGGAGTTTCTGTGGCAAACCTGTCAATTTGATTGTAGCAGCTAGAGAGTTTGCTGAGATCAGTTTTGTACAAGTTAGTGAGTATCGGTGACGCACAGAGTAGAGATGAAAGCAGATGAGTACAGGCAATGGCAGTCCTAGCTAGAGGGGTGAGAAAAGGTCTTTTTTTCTGTATAGGAAGCCAAGTTTTTTATTAACGGTTTTAATAGTTTGGTTTACATGCATATCATATTTGAGGTTGTTGTCTACTATAACACCCAGGAGTTTGGTATACATATCTGGTGGGATTATGGTCCCATTGTTAGATGTTACAGTAAACGAAGGATGAGAGGATTTGTGAGTAGCGGAGAAGAGCAATAGCTTTGTTTTATTAGGGTTTAATATCATCTGTTGATTAGAGATCCAGTTTTCCACTGTATTAAATGTTTTCTGAGTTAAATTAAGGAGATCTGTAGTGGTAGAGGCTGAGCAGATCAGGGTGGAGTCATCGGCATATTGTATACAGGTTGCATCTGGGATTACAGTGTGGAGGTCATTGATAAAGAGGAAGAAAAGAAGGGGACCTAATATGGAGCCTTGAGGGACACCAAGGGTAATTGGGAGAAGGATGGAGAGTTTGTCTTACCAAATGACAGCCTGCTGTCTTCCACTAAGATAAGATTAAAACCATTGTATAGCATGGTTGTATAGGGATATTTTATTTAGGGTAAGTAACAGAAGCTGGTGGCTAACCATGTCAAAGGCCTTGGAAAGATCGAGAAACAGGGCAGAAGATAGTTTATTGTTGTTATGGTTGGACTTTATGACATTAGAAAAGGAGAGGAGGACTGAGGTGGTATTGTGCTGTGGTCTAAATCCATGCCATGAGTTGGCCAGAAGATTATTTTGAATAAGGTAGTGTAAGAGTTGCTTATAGATACACTTTTCCATAATTTTATCCAGAGGGGAAAGAATAGCTATTGGTCTATAGTTTGACAGTTCAATGGAGCTGCCACCTTTATGGAGTGGTATGATATGGCATATTTTCTAGATAGAAGGACTACAGGCTTCGGTTATGATTCTGTTTATCAAAATATTGACAGGGTATGCTATGACATCAGCAGCGCGTTTTGCAGGTAGTTTGCAGGGAGAAGGGCAGCTGAAAGGGTGGTTGGTTTGAGTTTTTAATTAGGGCTCTAATGAGTGAAGTTGGAATTGGGTTTAAGTGTGCTAGCAAGGGCTTGGATGGTTGCTGTGAAGAAACTGTTGAAAGTGTTGGCAATGGACTCTGGTGATTTTTGGGTAGGGGCTGAGAGAGTTGGGAGTAGTGGATTGCCCTGGGTGGCGGAGTTTGTTAATACCTGTCCAGAATTTCTGTGGCTTGTTGTGGTGTTTCTGCTGTAGATGGCAGAAATATATATATATATATATATATATATATATATATATATATATATATATATTTTTTTTTTGTCCAGTAATATAGATTTTTTTGTATCATTCATATACTGCTGAAATTTGACTTGATCTTGTGGGGCTTTAGAGGTGCGCCATGTGTTCCAGGCATTATTTCTTTGGATGATCTTTAGTTTGGTTTCTTTAGTGAGCCAGGGGATGACTTTTGTTTTAATTCTAATAGAGCGTTGCAGGTCCATGGTTGTCAAGGATGACCAGGAATGTGTTATTAAAGTGTGTTACTGCCTCATCTAGTGGTAGTTATTTTAGAATTGACCAACTGCATAATTTAAGTTCTTCTAGGAATTTATTAAGGTTGAAGTTTTTGTTATTTCTTATTGTTTTATATGTGGGTAGATGTGGACATTCAAATTTATGCCTAATAGTATACATTAAGAAATGGTCACTTAGATCTTCAGGGAGAGTACATGATTTGTACATGTGGTGGAGGCTATTAATTAGTATCCAGTCCAGGATACTTTCTTTATTGTTAGGTTTGCTGATCCTAGTACTGGAGGTTATAGTTTTTGCAAAACCATGTAGATTTACGTGGGTGGTTGGGGTGTCTGCAGTGCAGGTATTCCAATCTATTTTGAGGTCCCCTAGAACAATGGTCTCTTGGGGGTAGGCACTGGATAGCCAGTAGAGGATGTCTTCTAGGGTCCCTGGATTATTACCTGGGGGGAATATAGACACATACTATGTTTATACGTTTGTTTTTATTTGTAGTTTGGAAATCATAATTTCTGCTTTGTTAAATATAAGTGGTTGAAGGTTGTCCAGAGTAACATTTAGGGTAGCTTTATAGAGAACAACAATACCTCCCCCTTTCCTGGTAGTACAATCTAGCCTGAGTATATTACACCCTGGTCATTATCTGGTGTAGTTGATTTTAACCATGTTTCGGTGAGACAAAGTATGTCAGGGGAATAGGTTGTTAGGAGGGCATGGAGGTTGTGGACCCTATTGTTGATGCTTCTAATGTTTAAGTGGCAGTTCAATAGTGAGGTTGGAGGCAATTTAGGCTTTGTCTTATGTTTTGGTTGTTATGATTAGAGTTGGTGTTTTCTAGGGATGGTGGCCCAGGGTTGGGGGTGGATATCCCCATCAATAGTAAGGATGTGGGGCAAACTGGCTATGAGCTTTAGAAATTTATTTTTTCAGTTGTTAGTAGTATTTAGTTTTGATGGGCGGCCACGGTGGTGCAGTGGTTAGCATTGTCGCCTCACAGAAAGAGGTTCTCTGGTTCAATCCTTGGCTGGGGTGCCTTCTGTGCAGAGTCTGCATGTCCTCCCTGTGGTCGCGTGGGTTTCCTCCGGGTGCTCTGGTTTCCTCCCACATCCCAAAGACATGCTGCAGGTGGATTGGACATTCTAAAATTGGCCCTAGGTGTGAGTGCGTGTGTGTGTCTTCTGTGGAAGGTTGGGTGCCGGGCTGGCAACTCGACACTGTAAAACTCCACTGCCAATCATGAGCGGACAGGTGATCCGCTGTGGCGACCCCTAACTGGGAAAAGCCGAAAGAAGAAGAAGTAGTAGTATTTAGCTTTGGTTTTAACATATCTGGGTATAACAGGGTGGTTGTTAGCAGGGGTAAAGGGGTTGGTGTTGATGGACATGAAGGAATGGGCAGAATGGTTTGAGAAGATTGGGATGGTAGCAAGGCATTTGGGATGGTTGAATCCTATAAGGGGATTGGTTTTCATAGATTGTGAGAGAATAAAGGGTGACTAGTAAAGGTAGGGTGTAGAGTAGAGGTGGTATTTTAAAAGACTTTGTAAGTATTAGAGACATAAAGGGAGAAATATACTCCTGGTAGGTAGGCAATCTAGGTGTAATAGTAGACGGGGAGATAGTGGTAGGAGTGGGTTATAAATGAATTCCTGTCAATGGTTGGTGAAGGAGAAAGAGGGGGGTGCGTCTGAGGGGTTATACATTTAGAGGTACGGGGGACCCCAGAGGGTGAGTGGAGTGAGGCTTAACCACATCAGAAGAATCCTAAGACCCTGTAATTAAAATAAGAGGCTTACCACACCAGAGGAATCCTCAAAGCCTGTGATTAAATTAAGAGGCGTACCACACCAGAGGAATCCTCGGAGCCTGTGATTAGCTTTAACGTCTAATGTATGTTCTGTTTTTAAACACAGACAGCAACTTTAACAGTACAATTTGGTAGAACTTCTTGGCATTAGGAGCCTTATTTCATGGCTGGGAAGTTAGGTGCTTTTGACCCAGTACAGCTGAATTAAACAGTTTGAGCAAAAATACTTTAGAAAAAGTAGTAACCTTAGTTAAGTTTGTTATTGAGGGTAGACCAGTGTGGCTGTCCATTTTATTTTTATTTTTAAAAAAAATTCCCAAATTGATGCAGACCTTCTAACTGTGCAAGCTTTTTTTAGGGTGGGAGTCATGAGATGAGATTATACCTAATAACAGATATTTAGGGTTAGTTCATCATCAGAAATAGAAGTATAGCAAAAAAAAAAAGATTGAACAGTCTTTCATGCCATATATAACACAGCGACTGAGAGAGAAAGCATAATCCTTACATTAATAGTACACTGCACTGCCCTAAGAAACAGTTTAAAGTATTTGGTAGCTAAATAGAACAATTAAGCAAGATATAGCATGTATAAGAAGAAAAGTTAATCGGGGTCACACTATTCTGCACTCAGTATCTTGTATCTTTAGCCTGAAAACAAAGCTCAAATGCTACTACCATTGAAAAGTAGGCTTGTACAGTCTAGATTTAAGAAGAAGACTAAATACTGCAACAAAGTTACACTGATCCACAAACAATCACTTTAGTTTAGCAGCAACCAGAAAGCACAAAATCAGAGTCCCATTGCATTCAGCAAAGTTACACTGATCCACCAACAATCACTTCAGTTTAGCAGCAGCAAGAAAGCACAAAATCTGTTACCCAAAGCATTCTTTAGGCTCATTTATTAGTGCACTTACAGAGTCAGCATAACATTTCTCTTATTATTAAATCTACAGTTGTATTTAATCAGAGTCAGTAACACAAAATTACATACCAAGTTTACATCAGGACAACCGTCTGGGTCAGGAGCATTGTGGAGTTTGAAAAATGGAGGTTAATTGAGGTGGTTATGTAACCTTGGATTGTTAGAAAGGCAGGGGGAGGGGTACATGTAAGGGGTTTACCACACCAGATGAATCATCAGATCCTGTGATTAAAGTGAGAAGCTTTTTTTCTTGCTTTTGTACTTGTACTAAATTGTAATCTATGTTCTGTTTTTAAACACAGACAGCAACTTTAACAGTACAATTTGGTGGAACATTTTAGCATTAGGAGCCTTATTTAAGGGCTAGGAAGTTTGGTGCTTTTACCAGTATGGCTGAATTAAAGAGTTTATACAGAAAGACTTTAGAAAAAGTAGTAACCTTAGTTAAGTTTGTTGTTGAGGGTAGACCAGTGTGGCTGTCAGTTTTATTTTTCTTTTAAAAAGAAATTCCCAGCTAGATGCAGACCTTCTAACTTTGTAAGTCTTTTAGGGTGGGAGCTGTGATAAGAGATAATATCTAATAATAGATATTTAGGGTTATTTCATCAGCAGAAATAGAAGTATAGCAAAAAAAAAAAAAAAATGATTGAACAGTCTTTCAGGACATATACAACACAGCGACTGAGAGAAAAAGCATAATGCTTACATTAATAGTACACTGCACTGCCCTAAGAAACAGTTTCAAGTATTTGGTAGCTAAATAGAACAAGTATACAGGATATAGCACATATAAGAAGAAACACTAATCAGGATCACACTATTCTGCAAACAGCATCTTGTATCTTTAGCCTAAAAATAACACCCAAATGCTACTACCATTGAAAAGTAGGCTGTTTGCACAGAGTCTGGGATTTAAAAAAGTAGATTAAATACTGCAACAAAGTTACACTGATCCACAAAAAATCCCATCAGTTTAGCAGCAACAAGAAAGCACAAATTCAGTTGCTCATTGCATTGAACAAAGTTACACTGAACCACCAGCAATCCCTTCAGTTTAGCAGCAGCAAGAAAGCACAACATCAGTTACCCAAACCATTCGTCAGCCTCCTGTATTAATGCACTTTTCAACATTCAGAGTCAGCATAACATTTCTCTTATTATTAAATCTACAGTTGTATTTAATCAAATAATCGGTAACACAAAATTGCATACCAAGTTTACAGCCGGACAGCTGTCTGGGTCGTGAGCACTGAGGAATTTGAAAAATGGAGGTTAATTGAGGTGGTTAAGTAACCTTGGATTGTTAGCAAGGCAGGGGGAGGGGTACATGTAAGGGGCTAACCACACCAGAGGAATCCTCAGAGCCTGTGATTAAAGTAAGAGGCTTACAACTCTAGAGGAATCCTCAGAGCCTGTGATTAAAGTAAGAGGCTTTTGCTTTCTTTTGTACTTGTACTAAATTGTAATCTATGTTCTGTTTTAAACACAGACAGCAACTTTAACAGTACAATTTGGTGGAACGTTTTAGTTTTAGGAGCCTTATTTAAGGGCTTTGAAGTTTGGTGCTGTTGACTCAGTATGGCTGAATTAAACAGTTTAAGCAGAAAGACTTTAGAAAAAGTAGCAACCTTAGTTAAGTTTGTTATTGAGGGTAGACCAGTATGGCTGTCCATTTTATTTTTCTTTTAAAAAAAAATCCCCAACTGGATACAGACCTTATAACTGTGTGAGCCTTTCAGGGTGGGAGCCGTGAGAAGGGATAATAGTTTATTTATAGGTTCATAGGTTGGTACTAGACTATCGGCCCTAGGGCCTATGCAAGCCTAGCCATAACAATTCCCCTGGATATTTCTTCACACAATATTTACTTCTCTGGACCCCTGTCTAGCAGGGTGATTGACATGATCCCCGGGGTGAATTTCCTATCTCCCATCCAATTATCAAGGTTCCCTTTGAAGAGGGCCAATGAGGCGCTCTGCTTGACATGTATGGGCAGTCTATAAGTTTGTTATTTTTAAATAATATTATTCTGTGTTTGGTCCTTATAAACTTTTGAACGTCAAGCTTTACTTCCACACACACAGTGAAACCATTCATTTTTCCATTCTGCCTAATTTTACTTCCAAATATGACATATTGGGTGGATTCTCCTTCCACAGAAAAGTAACTTCTACTAACTGCATCCTAAACTGAGGTAGAGGGCAAGAGTCAGGCAGTAGTAGGATGCATTAATGGCTGGTCAGGTACCTTATCTATAGGGAAATACTTTAAGTAACTTTTTTCTTATGTTGAGGTAGGACAGAAGAAATCACACAATGGTGGGATATTATCCATGGCTGGCTGATACTATCTTTTTCATTTATACTCCACCTCCTCCTCTTGTTGGACAGCAATCATGGTGCAATGCCTCTGTCACTATAACTTCTATGTGCTCATGTTCTCACTTAGTATGCTTAGCTAGACAAGAATGCATTTCATGTCAGGCTCACAGCCAGATTTCCTGCTTTCTGTCATTGTGTTCCAACCTACAAATATTGTTCTTGCTGCATTATGAACACAAACTCGCTCTCTGAGTTAGGTAAGCATTCACTGGCTCTCTCATCCATTGCATGGGCCATTAATTTATTTCAAGATGTCTGGACCATAATCAAGGCTTTATTCCACTGTACCACATATACGGCTAGCTCTCACTTTGCATTTAATTGATATACTGTGATATTAGCTTTGTACTAGGTTACAGTCTTGCCACTGAATGATGTATAAGTGGACTTCTTTCCAGTCTTCTTCTCTGCAACTTCCTTATACTATCTATTTCTGTCTGAATGGGACTTTATAAATTGGTTTAGCATACTGCTTATGTTTGTTATTGACTTCATCTTGTTTTCTGGACAGTTCCATTTATCCACACATGCAGATAGACTTCACTTCCATTTGGTGAAGCTTAGTTGACTATGTTTCCAGTTGTTTTGTCTTCAAGGATCACTTCCCTTTCTACCTGATTAAACTCACAGTTTGATCCTGCAGCATTCAGTTTATATACACAAATTTTAATTTTGGAAGTTACATTACATTTTCATCTTTGAGACTCATTTTTTATGCGTGAAGCCCTAACCACAACTTTTATGAGTTACTGTGTGCATTATATTATATTCAATGTTTTCCTTAAACACACTATAGTTTTCCCTCATCATTAGTATGAGCCATTAAACGAAGGCCCTATCTGCCCGAGTTCATGGTAGCTCAGGTATATGTAAAATATCCCACTGCACTTATTAAAAAGAGTAGCAGAAGTTCTTCTATCAACAGCTGTTGCTGTTTCTTAATTCAGTATGGCTGTCACATTAAAATGTCTTGCTGTTATTGTAAAGTACACTCTTTTTTTTTTTTTATCTCACCACTACCTCTGCGTGTGTCTTGTAGCATCTTGTTAATCACAATAAACTGCTTGTGGTATGTTCTTAAATATTGTTACAACAGGACTTACTTTTTTGATTATGACATGTTTAGATATAGCCCAAAACCATTCTGAGCATTCAACATTTGTATTTCCAAGACATATACATCTGAGCTGTCTGGTATTCACTTAAAATACCAGTTTTAACTTGAAATAACAAGGAGCTACAATTTCCACGTTACCCCTTTAAACTGTGAACGTTTAGTTCACAGTTCACTAGTCATTGTGTCCTCAACCTGTGGCATCATTGACATCAGTGATGTGATGACATCACTAGAGCCACAGCCTCAACTAACTTCGTATATGTGTGGGGACTAGCAGTATCAACCAACATGACCAGAGCAGCAGCTGTTTGGCACATCCTTTACTACTTAATGCTGTATCCCTGAAAAGGCATGATAAGTCTTGCATCATGATAAACTTACTCCTTGTTGAATAACGTCAGTATTTAACTAATGCTGTATCCCTGAAAAGGCATGATAAGTCTTGCATCATGATGAACTTTATCCATGTTGAATAATGTCAGTATTATTGGGTGCTAGATGCAGACTCTGTCATGCCCTATGCACTTGATAGCATTAATTCTTCAGATGTCCTGCTGAGCTGTACTTTTGGTATTGCATAACATGACATCACCTATTTAAGATTGGGATCTATTGGTTGTTCATAAGCGTTTCTCCCCGGGCCTCCGCTGAAAACAGGATCTGTGGAACCTAGTCGGACTTTTCCGGTCAACAAATGTTAAATAAAATAAAAATAAATAAATAATAAAAGACAGAAAAAAGAAACAAATATAGAAAGAGTATTGGAACCTGTAATAAAAAGTATGAACATCTCTTTATTTCTGTAGCTTTGTTGAATGTAGAGTTCTACTATGATGTAACCAGAGGTACAGCTTTGTATTCCAGAGCACATTAATAAGCTAAGAGATTTTTCAGCATGTTTTCATCTGAAGGGAAATGAATATCATACTATTATGTCTGTATCTACAGTAACCTTACGATGAGATGTTTGTCTGAATCTGATATAATTTAAGTTTCTGGGAAGATTCATAATGTGTTTGACTTGTTACTCCAGTTTGTTCAGATGTCTGCATATTTTTGTTTTAGATAACATGTGAGTAAATTACCCTGCATGAGTCATTGAACTGAAGTTTTAATAAAATATATTTCCTTCTTGAAATATAAATGCTAGTACACATGCCTGTTTAAAACATCATCATTGCTTGAACACATTAAAAATAGTTTAATGTTCTTATTGAGATAACACTGTGAATTTTTTGACAAATATTATTTGTACCCTGTTGATTATAGTTTGCCATTTATGTAAACTTCAGTAGTTATACCCATTGGCAGGAACACCATTTACTCTCTGGGTAGCATAAACTTGCAACTAATGACAGATTATTTGCTTAAGAGGGTTTTTTCAAACTTATTAAGTATGAACACATTATTCCGTACTTTTGCTGCAGTATAATTTTTAACTTACAGCGGATTATGGCTGGAGGGCTATTCAAGTTTACCTGCAGCTTCTTTCCCATTTGAGATTACCTACTTGCGAGAACTATGGCATATAGCACCTGTATGCTCTTGTCTCACTGAGTTTTTTTTTTAAGTTTTAGCGCAAACATTAATTTAGTTAACTACCTCAAAGTGATGGTGCTTTCCTCCTTGGTGTTGCTTTACTTTGGAATCTGGCTGGCATATAGCTAAGGCTACTGCAGCAGTGATCAATATGAAGACCATTAATTATTATTTTTTTTTACATTTTACTTATCTTTTCTTTTATTTAGGTGGCATGTTCAACTTCTTTACTTACTGAACAGCTCACCTGATTATATATACATGAACCCAATATACAACTCAACAGGAAAGGGGCACTCTGACCCTTATCCCAGAACTGGATTGAGCACATGACTTCCCATTCCTTGTGGTTGTCACTATCACTGGACAAACAAGGAGTCTTTGGACAGTTGGGTACCTAGATTTCCCCAAGACCAATTTTTCCTTTAAACTAGGAGACCATCCTTGGAGATGATTTTAAACATCCAATTCAGTACAATCCATAAAAATAATAAGATATTAACAACTCAGTTGGAAAGGAAAACTCTGACACTTGCCTAGGGATTTAAACCAGGACCCCCATGTGTCTGTCACTGGTGTAAGCTGACAGTGGTTTGCATTTGTCTGAACATGCTAATTACATGGCAAACCCAAATAGAATTTCTTTTTGTGTCTATCTTAGATTACTGTAAATACACTACTGCTAGATTACACTTGCTAAAAATGAAATATATGAATACAGACTCTAAGATAAAAGGCATTAAAAATTCTAAGTTTGCTGTAAGATAAAAGGAACTAAATATTCTAAGTTGCAAACTGAACTAAATTTTCCAAAATAAATACAGAATTGTGTATTCCCACACTGCAGGTTAATTAAAGGCCAACATTCTTAGCCTAACATTTAAAGCAAAAACTAAGGTTACTGTACAGTGCTTTATACCGAACCTCCATCTTTTTAAACAAAATTTAGTAAATCACACAATTAAAAGTTATTAATAGCACATAAAAATGAAATTCCCCAAACGCTGATCACAGCATCTTCAAATGAAGGTCATGAAAGTTTATCAAATTCCTTAACACAGGCAGACTTTATAATCCATTACATAAACAAAAGCAAATTATAAACTGGTGCAGCATTTTTATCCAGCAAAAGGCAAATTAAGGTCCCAAGTTGCACAGTTCAAAATGAACACTTCCCCTTCTGTTGCAGTTAGTCAGGTATAAAATTGGAACACAGCAATTTACGAAACAGCTGTATCACGGAACCTAATCACCAGCATCCTACAGTGAAGCATCATCCTCACCAATGTCACACTGATGCTACAACCATCACGTTAGATGTGTATTTTCCCCCACTTACACATTTAGAAAGACAAATGTATAGCAGAGTCACACTATCACAACTAGTACAAATGATACTAAGAGACCTTATTCTTATGAAAGTTTATTATGTTGAACCAGAGTACTATTTACTTTTCATCACTGTAAATCAGCCGGAAAACTGCTACTTCATACTTTCCTGTTAAATACAGCAAGAAGAAAAGAATGACTTTTCTGACTTTAATGCTTCTCTGGGCATCAGCTGTGCTGTGCTCAATGTCAATTTAAATTTCACACACTAGTCGATGATTAACAAGAGTCACAATTCTCCAGAAAAATAACCTGCATGTTCTTCTTGTCACTGAAGGTAAAAACATCCCTACTGAATGCCTGCATACCTCTCAACTGTCCAGATTTTTGCTGCATATTTGTGTTATACTTCTCATAAAATTGTATTTTTCTGGCAAATGACCAGCAAATCATTAAGGACTGAAGTCAGAAAACAGTGGCAGACATTTGATTTTCAGACTTTGTACCCTTCAGAAAATTCATGCCAATGTAAAACTTGTTATTCTATCAACTTTCTACATTTGTAAGAGCAATATTTTAAAACTGTCCCTAATTTTGGGCCTTTGTCTCCCCCCCCCCCCATTATTTGTGGCTTTGTCCAGATTTCTTGCTCTAAGAGGTTGAGGTGTATGAATGCTTGACTTCTTACTATTTGGTCCTTTTCCTTTTTTAAGCCAGTCGTGGTACAAGTCACCACAGAAAGAACACTACAGATTAAAGTACCCATTCATTAAATATCAAATGGTGCAAGAGTCATACCTGTCTAGCGAGGAAGGAGATACAGCAAGTCTTGTTTGCCAGTTATCTAACTTTCATCAACAAAGCATTTTCTTTCTTTTGTAAAAATACAGCTTCTCCTATCAATTTACCTGTGCAGCCTTCTAGTTCCCACCTGCATACAGTCAGAATAGAAGCTGTACTAATATCATCACATGCCGATGTCTGTGCTGACACAGGCTGTTGACATGTTAGCTGGCAAGTGGCAGCCTTAACTCCAAGAAGTCATGCTTTAAAGGAGCCAGTTAATATTTCATGGTGTACTATTTTCCATCTAAAACTGGCATTTTCAATGAATTATGGGACAGATGAAAGTTAGGATTCTCTCACATTTGTAGTCAGTGTGCTCCTCTTTTCTATAACTTCCTTGCCTTTGGTGCAGAGTAAACAGGATGAGGATTAAACTCGCTGAGAAATTAATCTCATCAGTTGCTGTTTTGTACTAAGAATCACTGCCAACAAGATTTCTATTAGTACATTTGCAGTGATTCAAAATTGTTGTGCTTTTGTTTTTCATCTGATATGGTAAGGTGTGTGTGTGTATATATAGATATATATCCATATATACATTCTATATCTATCCATATATACATTCTATATCTGTCCATTTTATATCCATATATACATTCTATATCTATATCTATATCTATATCTATATATACATATACATACATACATACATAGGTTCATACTAGACTATCTGTCCTGGGGCAATTATAAGCCTAGCCGATTCTGTGTGGCTTACGCCACCCCTTGATTTGAGTATACTTTGCCCTTTTTAAGGTTTAGTTTACTGCCCCTCTGTCTAATAGTGACATGGGAGTAATCCCTGGGATAAACCTACGATCCCCCATCCACTTATCGAGATTCTTCTTGAAGAGATTCATTGAGGTGCTCTGCCTCACATGAACTGGAATTCTATTCCAGAGTGAAGGAAGCCTCTGGGTTATGAACCTGTCCCTCCAGCAAGTTCTATTTATTTCTGTGCTGAGGTTCAAGTCCCTCGAGCATGTGGCTCTAAAGGATTTAGATTTACTGAGGTGGAGCATGTCCATTAATTCTGGATTTGACATAGCTTTGTATGTCAGGCATAGATCGCCTCAAAGTAGGCGGTATGCGACTGAGTAGAGCTGGAGTTTTTTTAACCGAGCAGCATATGGCATCTGTTTGAGACCCTTGATCCTCTTGGTGAGATACTTTTGGGGTCTTTCTAATTGCTGCAGGTGTCGGGTAAGGTACATCCCAAAAGGGGCATTGTATTCTATGATGGGCCTGATGAGGGATGAATAAAGGGGCACGATTACCTCTCTTGATCTAGATGTGAAACCCTTCGTGATGAGGTGGGCTATGGGGAAGGTCTTTCTAACCACTTTGGCAATGTGGTTTTCAAAGGAGAGATTGCTATCAACTTGGGTCCCCAGGTCCCTAATAACTTTTTCTGTACTTAATGGGTTTCCGCCTATGTGGTAATTTGTGGGCACATTGTTTTTGCCAAAGGGTATGACTATACATTTTTTGGCATTTAGCTTTAAACCATGGTGCTGGCACCAGTTATCTGTCTCTCTGAGACCTTTTTGAAGGATGTTTGTGTCGGCTGGAGCGTTGATTATGGCGCCCAGTTTGCAGTCATCTGCGAACTTGGTGAGCCATAGTCCTCCCACATTTGCCTGTACCTCGGAAAAGTATATACCGAACAAGAGTGGTCCCAGGACAGAACCCTGTGGGATGCCACTTGTGACCGGTTTTGAGTCTGACATGGCTCCAGCAACTCTCACTCTGTGGGTTCTGTCTTTGAGCCAGTTTGCGACCCATCTTGTGACATAGGGGTTTATATTTAAGCTGGATAGCTTATCTATGATGCCCGAGTGGGGTATTGTGTCAAATGCCTTTGCAAGGTCCAGATAGGCTGTGTGGACTACCTTCCCTTCATCTATGGCTTTGGTGACTGTTTCAAAGAAGTCAACCAGGTTCAAAAGGCAGGTTCTGCCCTTGACAAAGCTGAACTGGGTAGGATCTAGTGTCTGTAGGTCCCCAATATCTTTGTTTATGAGCTCCATGATGATCCTCTCCATAGCCTTGCAGACTAAGCTAGTCAGGCTTATGGGGCGATAGTTTCCAGGGTCCATAGAGGCTCTGCCTTTGTGGAGTGGGACCACTGTTGCTGTACACCATTCTGTGGGCACATATCCTGTAGTGAAGCTGAGATTGTATAGCTGTTTTATTTGAGGGATTAGTTCCTCTTGTAGTTCATGTAGGATGCAACCTGGGATGCCATCTGGTCCCATGGAAGCAGTGTTTTTTGCTTTGGAGAGGGCAGCCTTCACCTGAGCATCTGAGATGTTTGGGAGGCAGCCCTCTGCCGGGATAGATACTTGCTCTTTTGGGGGAGGGGGTGGAGAAGTTTGCACTGAACCTGTCTGCCAGGATATTGGCGATGTCTGTGGGTTCAGTGTATTTTTTGTCGTTTAGAATCAACTCGGAACAAGTCTGGGAGTTGCATCCCAGGTTTCTAACATAACTGAAAAAAGCCTTATGATTGTCTTTGGTGTCCTGTGCAATTTTACTCTCTAAGCTGGCCTTGGAGGATTTTATGAGGGATCGTAATTTTTTGCTAGTACTGATCAGAGATGCCTTCCCTATTAGGGATTTTGCTCTATCATGTAGTAGCTTCCTCCTTCTGTTGTACAGTTTATTTATGGCAGGGGTAAACCAGACTGGACGCCTGCCTTTGGATGATTGGGTCTTGGTTTTGTTTGGGATAGCATGATCCATGCATTCCTGGAGATGTCCGTAGAATGCATTTATATAGGATTCTGCAGTTTGGGCTGTAGTTTTCACTGGCCCTGGGACCTTGAAGGATTCCACTTCGGTTTTGAGAAGTGAGAAGTTCGCTTTTGAGAAGTTTTTCACTGTGGTTTTCTGGGCTGGGGGTGGGGTCGGGATGTGGACATCCAGTGAAATTAATTTATGGTCTGATCTTACCAATGAGGGATATACTTCTGGTGTGGAGCATAGAGTCCCCATGTTGGTAATGATCAGGTCTAGTATGTTGTCCCCTCTTGTGGGAGTGGTGACTAGTTGTTCCATAGCATTTGAGTTTATAATTTCCAGGAATCTTTGGGCTAAGGTGCTGGGGCTTGAGTAGTGCTTCCAGTCAATGTTTGGGTAGTTGAAGTCGCCCAATATAATGGTGTTTGGAGAGATCTTCATGTTCTCCAATGTTTTCAGGAAAGCTGAATGGGATTCCTGACTTTGAGAGGGTGGTCTGTAGGATGCTATAAACTGAAAAGCAGTCTTGCCCACTGTTAGTTGCACATGGATGGTCTCCGATACTTCCTGCAATGCCACTAACCTGGAGGTGTGGATATCCTTGATAAATATGGAAACTCCCCCTCCTTTTGTGGTTTGGTCTGGGTTTTGGGGCCGAAAAGCATGATATGAGGTATAGCCTGGTAGTGCTGGGGTGCTCTCTGGAGCCTTGAACCAGGTTTCTGTCACTGCACAGATATCGATGTTCTCCATACTGAGGAGAGCTTCGAGTGCGTGCATCTTAAGGTTAAGACTTCTGGCGTTTAGCAGCATTACCCTTAGTTTCTTGTTGCTTGTGCTGTCTATGGGGGTGGGTTTCACTTTTGAGCCTTGCCTAAAAAAGGCACTATGGGGGTGGCAAGAGCCTTTGCCAATATCCGAAAGCCCAGTGGTGACAGGTGCAAGCCGTCCTTAGCAAAGCAACGTGGCTTGTCGAGCATTTCATCCCAGGCGGACAGACACTGGATCCCCTTTGAATGACACCAAAATTTTAGCCAATTGTTAAAATCAATCATTTTGTCTTTGTACTGTGGCATCATTCTAGGTGAGGGTAAGATGCTGCTCAAGGTCAGGGTCATACCAGCCTGGGCTACATGATCAGAGAGCTCCTCTATGCCTCTTTTCATGTAGTCCAGGGAGGTACGTCTCAGGTCATTCACACCAGCATATACAATGACTGAGTCATATTTGTATTTGCTTTGGAGTGACCTGAGTGCTTGCGTTATGTGTCGGATCCTAGCACCTGACAGGCAGCTCACTGTGACCTTCTCTTTATTCAGACTGGTGAGAGGGACATCAGTGTGTCTGACAATAGTGTCACCTATAACAAGAGTATCAGGTGTGTTATTCAGCCTTAAGCACTGTGGCTGCTTGGCACACTGACTTTGTGGGTTATGTGTTGTGTGTGTTTTGTTTTGAGGTAGCGTTTGCCTGGATGTCTGCTTTGGAGGTCTCTGTTGCTTAGGCAGATTTTTATTTAGAGCCTCCGAGTATGTTTTTGTGTATTTATGTGTTTGGTTCACTGATGTGGTGGGACTATGTGATACTGGAATTGTGTTGTGTGAGGTTACCTTCTCCTCCTGACTGGTTACACCAGTTTTGAGATGAGAGAGCTCAGCCTCCAGTTTGGCTAAATAGTTGCATCTCTCACATATATTTGAACCTGTTTGGAGGAGGAGAGGGTTGTCCGTGTACATGAGACAGTTGTAACATTGCCTCAAAATTCCCAGATTCACCAGCTGGACTGGAGAGGAAACCATTGACTGACCTTTGGACATGCTAGAGTAATAGGGAAACTGAATTTAAGACGGACCAATAGAGGACAGGGTAATCGTAGAGAGTATAAGAGTAAGTAGTGCTTATGGTTTAATAGTGCTAACTTGTAGGATTACTTAATTGGACCAGTGAAGGGCCTTAGAATGAGAATATGGTGTTTAAATTGAGAGATAGAGCAGTTCTAAGGGAAAAAGTGAAGAGCAGACTTTGTGGAGCCAGGAATAGTTTAAACCCAATTAGGCGGCGCTGCCCGCTGTTGCGCTATACACAAAAATGTGCAACACCGCGCAAAAGAGGGTTTTAAGAGAGGAAGATGAAGAAGTTTTGGAATTGACCCAAAATGGCCAATAAAACTACAGTTTCAAGTCAGTAGCCACTCCCACAGGGGCAGGCAGGCTGCTCAATGTTTTTCACTGCCACTGATCAACAGAGAGACTTTCCTTTAGCCCAAGCAAAAAATGGCCTCACAGAAACTTACAAACAATTCAAGAACAGCAAGCCTGTAACTGAACTTTTTTAAATCTCAGAAAAGTGGGAAAAAAGCAAGATTTTTTTTTTTTTTGTTTTTTCAGAGATAGCAGAGGTTAACAAGTATCAACAAGTTATAACAGTGCAGTAAATGACCCCACACAAGAGTGCTAGGCCAAAGACAGATAAAATGCAAGTTTTGAGAAAAAAACGATTTTAAAAATAAGTGCAAACAGGAAATTCAGTAAACAGCTCTAGGTTGTGCTCTAAATACAGTTACTAATGCAGAAATCAAATTTAACAAGCCAGAAAATGCTCAGAATACATACATACATACATACATACATATATCCAGAGAGAGACAGATGTATGCATAAATAAATATGGATACAAATTACCCTTTTGAAGGCTGCTGACAGGATTTTTTTTTTTACATATGTATATTCTTTAATAGCTAAGCATTATAAGAATATATCAATAAGGAGTCCTCCAGATGGTCTGGAGACTTCTGTCCATTACTGTATGAAGGTTGCAGCAGTTGGCTTAGCAACATTATTATATTTGGGTTTGTTATAACTTCTATTCACTGGGTATCATATACTGCAATATCAGAGCACTTAAGCTGTTTGGTTTCTTTTTCTGTAGTCCCTTACTTCCCATCCTCCATCTCAGTTCACAGTATCATGAAAGGAGACATTTCCACCAAAGTAAATGTATGTAGTCTTTGAATCCCTATTCACCATTGAAGCACTGTGGGCTGACATCCTGTTTTTATTTATTTATTTTTTTACATTAAGTTAAGATTTTTTTTTTCCATCTTTGGGTAGAACCTTGCTTTTGCCTTCAGCATTGACTTCCCAGAATTTCTCCTGCCCCCCTTTAATAATACACACTGACACCAATAAACATTTGACGACTGTTTCTCATCCCTCTACACTTACAAGACAAGCAGACAAGGTAGTTCATTTAAGATGCTTTATTATACAGAAGCACATCAGGATGGATAACAGCTTTAATAAAAATAAACAAACTGATTGGCAGACAGAGCTTGCAGACATGCATGCTTACATCTCAACAGCTTATCTCAAAATGGGACTCTGACCCTGCATGTGCTCAGTAATCAATACACTCAGTACATGCCCACAGAAGGTTTCTTAGAAGTATGTAACCTGATCTACATCCTTCCTCTTAAATAAAAAAAAGCCCTTTATCAAAATAAGATTGCAGTTAGGCATGCATCAATATAGACACTCAGAAAAATAAACAAAAATGCTCAGGTTGTTCATATCCAAGTCACTGTATATCTGGAACATGGTCTGAAGATTCGACCGGAGCTTGTGACATAACAATCAGGACTGGCCTTAGCAACAGGGACAGGTTTCGGTGAACAGTTCATCTCAGGATTCATCACAGGAATGGAAATAGCTTCTGGAACTTAATCAGGAACTGGAACACCAGACAACTCACTCTGACATAAAGAGTGTCTCACAGGCTATATGTTGTGGTACAGGCTCAGACACCAGTATCAAATGCTTCTAATTTCACCTGAATTCTGATCCTTTTGATTCCACAATGTACATTCTCAGCTCTGGGCAGATGTTCTTCATGACTCCAATCCAATCATAACCTTTGGACGTTTGCATCTTTACCACATCTTCTCGTAATGGATTGAGTGGTCTGCTAGTCTTATTGTAGTAGAACTTCTAGGTTAAGTGCTTCTTCAACAAAAGAAGAAAAACTGATGGAGGTCCAGGGACCACATGAGCCCAGTATAAACCACACAGCTGGTAGCAACCATCAAAGATTTATTGAGCAAAAACAGCAGTCAAGCGCTTTTGTCTTGCATCAAGACTTCATCAGAAATATTTCATTCTTGGCCCATAAATCAGCTGCATTGACTGTCTCACTAAGCACTGACACAGCATCACTATAAAAAAGAATGAGATTATGACCCATGGCTTTCCGAACTCTAACTGATCAACTATTTTCTTAAAATGTTCCCTTTTAGTGAATGTGCAACCTTTGATTTACAACTATTCCATTTGTTATATTTGGGGCATTGTTGACCAAAAGCTAAGCATTTTTCTCTTTTAGATTAATGATTTCCACCACAATTACAACAGCTAACAATCAAATTAGATTGGGATCCATTCTTTGAGTTTACTGACTCACTCTTGTTCTTCACTGAGGTTGTGCAAACTCTGGAAATTGCTAGAAAACTCTGGAGTTTACCAGTTAGTGTTGCAGGGGCCAAAGTATCTGCCATGTGCCTGGGCCTGTTTCTTTTAACCACATGCTGCATACTATCAATGTCAGGCTTAGAAGTTACTGGAAACATGCCTTTCTCATTTGTAAGCATATTTGTGTGCTTTTCTGTAAGCTCATATATCTGACAAATCTCAGTGGCCTTATTCAAAGTTAAATAATTGTCTTATATCATTGTCACAAAGCAAAATCTTTCTCACAGCATCATCTTTAATACCACACACAAGTCTGTCCTTTGTCAACTCCTCTCTTAAATCATCAAATCTGTATGTTTTAGCTTTATTGCACAAGTTGGTTATATATTCAGCAAAAGTTTCACCTGGTTTTTGACTCTTTGTGTAAAGTAAGTGCCTCTCCATTGTAATGTTGGTCTGGGGGGGTTACACATTTCTCTAAATGTATATTTTAAGCACTCATGGCCTCCCTTGATTCAGCCAGTACAACAATATGGTGTTTCCCCCCTCTCCAGCAAAGATAGCAGGTGCATACAGAAATGAGCATTCCCTTTCTATGTCTTCTGACGCAGCTAAATTAAGTAGAATAAATGCTTTTGTACAGTCATCTTTATCAGAAAATACAGCCTGTAGAAAAATGTTGTACTCTTGCTCAAACACTCTCCAGTTCTCTGCTATATTATCAAACACTAGTGGACCTGATTTTCTACATCCTTCAGCCTTGCCAACAAATATGTGTCCAAATACACTGAAAATATGGCCCTTGTAATTATGTATGTACAAATGCCTCTCTGCAGCTTGCAGCAACACTCAAATGCACAAACTCTTCAAAATGCTTTACTTTGTGAAATATACTCTGAAATGGCTCTATTTGTGAAACAACTTTACTGTAATACTGTACAAACATGCAAACACTTCATACACTTCTGATAACTCAGATAGCCTCAATTAATATAAAGAAGTAAGTGCTTTGCAAAAAAATGTGGTAGTTTCTCTTTATTTTACTCGTGTTATTTGTTTTATGCAATTCAGACTTTATTTCAAACATTTTTCATAGAAATTCAAATATTTCTAGCAATATCAGACATTTTGACTTATTTTAATGTCATTTAGAGCTTTCTGTATGATTTGTTTCATATTTTCCTAATAAGAAATAGCTTGAGCAAGTTTTAATATAAGAAATTTGTATCTGACCTGTTTTGCGAATTATAAATACAGCAGGGACGGTCCACTTTTGTACATTTCTCCAACTGTAGCTAAATGCCTCTCAAAGTCAAAGTAGAGAAACTGGAGTTCTTTCTGGCCATTAGATTTGCCGCTTCTGACACCATGTCACTCATCCCTCTACACTTTGAAGACAAGCAGGCAGGGAAGCTCGTTGAAGATGTTTTATTGCATCAAAACACTTCAGGATGGATAACAGCTTTAATAAAAGTAAATTAACTGATTGACAGGCAGAACTTATACACGTGCATGCTTACATCTCAGCAGCTTAAATCAAAATGGCACTGTGTCCCTGCACATGCTCAGTAATCAATACTCAGTACATGCCCACAGGAGGTTTCTTAAAGAGATACATACACTGATCTACAATGACCTTTATTAAATTCTAAAAGCAACCAATAACTTTATTCAATAACTACAACAAATAATGAAAATCCATAGCAATCTTCTTAGCATTCATCAAGCGGTGTATCCACTCACCTGGTCCAAATAAGCAGCGTCCATATTCCACTCACTTATTCCTATCAAGCAGCGTCCTGCAGTTCACTTGATCCCCAAGAGTTAGTAACATCAACACCATCACCAAGAGTGGAAAAGAAGAGGACAATCCTGTCCCTCTTCTCCGCCCTGCTTTACCCCATGAACACTTGATAATCCGACCAAGAAAAGAAAGAAGGGGGAGGGAGGGAGAGTTGCAAGCTCATGCCAAAATGTGACACCGCTTCCCCCACTACACTTAAAATAAAAACCTAAACCCCTCCCTAAATCTATTTCACCTCCATTGAGTCCCCACACCATTAACACATTACCTCCCACAGCCTAACTAAGCTATCCTTATCACTACACTTAACCCTTCTGGGTCTATATCACCAGATCGAAAAGACTGGTAACTGAACATCTTTTCACATTGAACTGATATTCATTGAGGTGCGTATAGTGAAATTGCGGTACAGTGAAGATTGGAAAATGTGCCCTTTCCTCACTTGGAGTTGGCATATGTAATTAGAGGGGGATGTGGGGGGTGCAGCCCCCTATAAGAGAGACTTTGAAAAATTACATTTTCGATGTAAATGCCATTTGATTAGCTGTCTTTTGTGATTTGGTGATATAGACCCAACTCTTCTATCTATCCCTACTCCCTCCAACCCTCATTACCCTTACACTAACCTCCTAAGATGATCTTGGACAAATTAGTTTGTCCCAGACCCCTTTAGTGATACACACTGACACCAACAGACATTTGACAACCTTTATTAAATTCTATAAGCAACCAATGACTTGTATTCAATAACTGCAACAAATAATGAAAAAACTATGGTATTCATCTTAGCGTCCCTCATGGCAGCATACCTACTCACCCTGTCTGAATAAGAAGCATCCATATTCCACTCACTTATTCTTATCAAGCAGCATCCTTCAGTTCACTTGTTCCCCAAGCCTCAGTAACATCAACATCATCACAAAGAGGGGGAAGGAAGAGAACAATCCCAACCCTCTTCTCCGCCAACCAGCCTGTCCCCACGTTGTTCCCCTCTTCTATCAAAACTTTCACCAGACCCTCTAAAAATAATCTCAAGTGTAAATTAAATAAATCAAGACCAATATCACTCAAATGCACACCATCAGCTCTAAACCAAACCAAATCCCTATCATCAAAATCCAAGTGTGCTATTGTGTACATACTCAAAGCTCCCAACTGTAGAGCCAACCTATGATTAAGAGACCTCCAAGTCCTCACCAAAGCCTGAAAACTGACAGAATGCCTTCAACACAAATGTGGCACTATCTCCGATCACACTATACACACACCTGGATAAGGTCCTTGCGACATACACAAATCCTCCTTTATCCAATCTACCCTCTGCTTCTTAGGAATTGTTTCCAAATCATTCACACCTCCATGTATAACCAATATTTGAGGAAAGCCTATATACAACTTAAACACTCCAACTTCATGCAGAAGTTGAGTCCACCTAAGACCTTGAATCCCTTCCCACCTAACTGATCACCCTACATGAGACGGTCCCAAATTATTTTAATCTATCCTAACTACTGCACTCTTCACTGCCCAATGGATATAGGAGTACCCCAAGATGAGAATCTGTCTGAAAAACTAAAAAAAAAAATAAATAAATAAAAAATTAATACAATTAAATCCATTATCTAATGTACAAAAAAGCATTAGAAGACCACCTCCCCACTCTTCTAAAAACCTCAGTGGACCTGCCTTTCCCTGCCAGATCTAAGGCCCTCTCAATCTGGAAAGAATGAGCTGAAAACCTCTCCACTGGAAAACCCATACACCCTAGATCTCTCCTTATCACCTGTACAAAGTAACTGCTCATTACCATCCTCCCAGTTCTCAAACAGAAAACCAGTTCATGAGAACCCCCTGCTTGAGTCCACCCGAGTTCTGCAGCTCAACCTACTGGACAGAGCCCTGCATTCCTATCTTTTCTCAAGACTATCAGTGCTCCTTTCCCCATTTTATCTGTTTTAGACCTCTGTAGCACAGTGTGAACTGCCTCTGTAAATATCATTACATCCCTCCAAAGTAACGGCCCCAACAACTCTGACTCCCGAAACAAACTGAAATACATCTACACACTCAAAGCAACCCACATAACATAATCAACTGAATTTCTCTCCACGAATGCCAAACCCTTTAGAAAAACTTTCAAAATCTGCCTCATTAATGTCCAAAGCATCCCTCCAGCCACTCTTCCCCATCCTCTCAATATATGGCCCACTGTCCAAGACATTGTGAAGTCATGCAACCCAACCACATGTGCAAATATACTAATTGCTGCCAAATCCACCTTAACTGTTTGCACTGCCTTGTTTTGCCCCCAAAGTCAAGCCAAATAACAAAACAGCAACTCCTCTGACCAAACCCCCTTCTTCCTCAGGTAATTGCAAAACAAATTTTTCAAAATCATAAAGTGCCCTACCATATGCCTTCCTGGTGGACACAGTCTATGACTGCTGTACCATCTTTCTGATTACGTCTGCTGCCATATCCAATGAAGAACCATACTAAATTTCTCAAAAGATGCCGCACTCTGTCTGGCAAAGTCACTGGAACCTCCTCTGCCCCAGTAGCCAACTGGAAAACTGAACTTTGAGATAAGCTGCCAGCAATCTCATTCCACACCTCTGCCACAAGCATCCCTGTGAATGAAAAATTAATTATCAAACTCTGCTAGACTAACTTACATAACAGTAACAGCAACATTTCTGATCTAGTGGTTTTCACCTGCAGAAGCCGCACCACTGCTATGGTGTCTGAATGGAAAATTACCCTCCTTACCCTCAATTTCTCCTTCCGGAGTACTGATGCTATCCAAATTGGCATGAACTCCAAAAACCCAACACCCCTTTTCCACTCCTCCTTCCAATCCAAAGGCATTGAGCTGCAAACCACTCCCCTTCAAAACATGCCCCCATTCTGATACCTCCTGCCACATCTGCAAACAACTGCAGTTCATCCTGCCCAACCAAGTCTGACTGCCAAAAAGAAACCCCATTAAACCTTTCCAAAAAAGATAACTCAAGAGCCAAATCAGCCTGTACCAATTTGCTAATCCTAACCCAATGGTGTTTACTCTTCCCCCCTTTCAATAAAAAGATGACTGACCTACAAAAAGTATGCCCTGCATGAACCACCTGACATGCAAAATTGAAAATCCCCATAAGTTCCATGTCCATCTGAACACACACTTTAATCTTACACACCAGTGACCCAGTCTTCTCTTTCAATCTGTCTATCTTACCTATAGGCAAGCAAAATAGCCTGTGCCCTGAGTCCACTATCAGTCCCAAAAATCCAAAGCTTTGGCGAGCCAAACTTATGCCGGGGCAATGGAACCCCTAACTCATCACACATCCCCAAAAATGGTTGCATATGTCTCATACACTCCCTCAAATCCCTCCCGTACTAAGAAAAAAAATCATCCAAATAATGTACAGTCCTCTGTGTCCTCTCCTTCTGCTGCCATATCCAATGAAGAACCATACTAAATTTCTCAAAAGCAGCAGAAGCTACTGAGCAACCCATTGGCATAGCCTTATTGAAATAACATTTGCCCCCTACTGCCATGCCCAGTAATGGCCACTCCTTCTATTTTATTGGCGACAGGCAAAAAGCAGATTCAATATCCACCTTCACTAACCATGGAAACTTAATCCCACCCCCCCCCTCCCAGATAACCTGTACTGCATCATCCGGCATTGCATAACTGACTAGCATCCTCTACTGATATGAAATCATTCACGGAACTTCCAACTGGGTATGACAAATGGTGAATCAACCTGAATTCATCCTCCACTTTCTTCGTAACCAAACCCAATGGGGAGACCTTAAAACACTGAAAGGGAAGGCTGTCAAAGGGCCCCGACAACCCTACCTGCCTGTTGCTCTTTCTCTACCAAATGCTGCAGAATATTCTCCTTACCCCTTATCAATCACAAATTCTTACAAACAATTCCATCCCCCAACACCCCTGATGTAATGGAAAACCACTTAGAAGAACCTTCAATTATTTCTTCTTTAATAGAAGCATTGGGAAATAAATGGAACATAATCTGCAATATATCCAACTTAATGGAGGATGGCAACACCAGCCCTTCCTCTAACCCCCCCCTAAAGGGTACCCCACCCCGTAACCCTTAAAATTGCCTCTACCCAAGTTCTGAAACCCTTGAAGGGGAGAAGCCCCCATCAGATCAAATTGAACTTGAAGTCATCAGATTACCCTCTCATCACCCACACTGAGCCACTGAATGATTCACCCCACATTCCGAATAAGCATGTAAAAACCTACATCCAACCCATGGACAACTTCTGGCATTAAAAGCCCAACAAACTCCTCCACTGTCACCCCCAACCTTTCCCCTTCTAGCATTCCCAGCAAAACTATCCATCATAGTAGCCAACCAAATATTTGGATGACAAACCTCCCAGCGAAGAGAGTAATCCACTGCTTTCAATTTCCAAAACCTCTGGTCATACAATAGCCAGACATTCCCTGACCTCAATCAATGAGCCTCCCTTATTGTAAGAAAGTAATGCAGTAGAGGCAAAGCCAAGTACATATACTTCTCCAACAAAACTGACCTATAGTAAACAAATCCTAATACCGAGTTATCCCATGTCCTAGGACACAGTCTACCTACCCTCCTCCTCCCTAATGCAGCTAAAACAGTCAATAGATCTTTGCTGTTTGCCTACTCCTACTCCACCAACTGCTGAACCCCTTCTACATCTATCAGTTCAAAAACATCAACATACTCCTCTTTTCAAATCTTTTTAACTGTAGATGGAATGTGAGGAATTAGAAAACTCCCCTGGTCCTTGCCCCAACATCTGCGTAGCTAACCAGTCACATGGCCAAATACCAAAATCAGAACCCACTTCCAAAAATGAGACAAGACTGCCACCTGAGCCAGTGGTGTCAGCCCTCAACACTTCTTTCCCACTTACCTCCTGATATGTGTGGATCCCCATAGCCCTCCCTGCATCCCCCAACCCATAACAAAGGGTCTCCTCAGATGTCCCAGCATCATCCCCAACAGACACCAAACCTACCTGTACTAACTGAGTGCCCACTGCCAGATCATTACCTGTTTCTCTATCATATACCATTCCAGCTGCTGATAAGTTGAGTCAACTGCAGCCGCCATGCTTGATTGTCATTGCCACTTTCTACAAGTCACTGACCTGGTCCTCATCCCAAACATTGTCTCTTTTGGCTGGCTTCCTCTGTCTGGTCCACTGCCCTAGAGTTGACATTGGGCATCTCTTGGAACAACTCTTCAGCATGTGCCACAATGGCCTCCCACCATCACCATAAACTCTGCATGCTCGCCATCTGTAACAAAAGAAAACTCATTAAGACAGTGATGAGGTGTTTATATCTATTATGAATACAAGTGAGGGAAACAAAGCAAACCACAGAGCAACATTTGAACTGTCCCATGTCCATACAAATTGCCCACCTTCCTTATGAAAAATCATATAACTCAACTCAGCCAAGCACTACTCATACACATTCTCCAGTGCTTAAACCAGTGGTTAGTCCCAGGCAACAGAAAACCTTAGAATTTTTTTTTTAATTAGTACCACTGCTGCATTGCAATAACTACTGAATGTAAAGGTACATGACACTGGTGATGATGCCTAACCATCCTCAGTGCCATGTAATCCATTCCCCTTCCCCTGCTATCTGACCCCAACATGCAATTAATAACCAGATTAAAAGGATGGCACCCAAATGAGCCACACACCACCACCATGCAACCAAAACTGCCACAGTTCCCTGTGGAATTTCAAGGAAATGACCAGTCAGTGGCCAGTCCAACAAAAAAGTAGCCCTGAGGGTGGGTTCGACAGTGCTCCCACAGCACCAGTGAAAAACAAGCATTTAATAACCCAGGGGAAGGACCACTAAGTTTCCTAGTACTGGAGTCACAGTAATGCATTTATGTAATTTGCCAACACAGTGTCCGTTAATCACCCATAAATAAAGCACTTGCACACAGCATTAATTAGCAATGTCCTTCTTGAAATTCTTTGAGTTTATGTTAACAGAACATCTGTTATCACAAAAAAATAAAATAAAAATCAGACAATTGGTGTGTACAGAAACCAAGTCACTCTGATGTCAAAGCAGGAAAACCAGACCTTGTGTACCACACTGTATCAAAGCCACTGCTCTCCTTCCTCCCTGATCTGCCTCTCCCTCCTCTCCATTGCTGTCCCTTTTTTTTTGTTTGTTTATATAATCAGCTTGGAAATCAAAAACACAAAACAAGAAGCATGTGCTTTGTATTAGACTTGTAACACAGAAGTATGAAGTGCCACAGCTTCAAACAGAAGCTTGAAGCTAGTCAACCACCATAAATAAGGCCCAATGTGATAACAAGGCAGATCATCCCACAGCAAACATTCTCATTTCCAGCTTCAATATGAAAACATTAAATGTTTACCTGATCACAGCACTGACTCTAACAGTATCCCCATAGTATGCTCCGGACCAATACCAGGTTAATGCTTCCAACCACACTGCGCATGCTCTGCAGATAACTGATGGCAAAGCTGATCCCAAGCCCGCAAACAGGACAGAGCCCCATACAATGGCCAACTGCTCTCCATCTGTAAACGAGAATTCAAAAACATACCATTGGTCCTTATAAAGCACCCTGTATATACCCCCCCCACTGCTGGTACAAAACAAACATCAGCCTGACTGGCCCAAATCCAACCCAGAAGGAATGAAGCTGACAGGCCCCCACACCTAAAACTGCCATTCAACCTGCTACCACTCTCGAGCACACCACACTCGCTCACACTCAAGGCTCCTTCCTAATAAGCTAGAAGGATTCTGACTAACCTGAAACACACTAAATCACTACTGATGCCTATGAACTAACACAGCAAATGGTAAATCCAGAGTAAAAGCAGTCCAGCCCGGGAAACTGCTGCCATTGAAAAAAGCTGACCGACCTAAGCCTGCTATCCCACGCTAGCACCCCCAACACACAACACCCCTCACACTGCCTAACTTCTTCCTAACAAAGAAAAAGAAATACCTAATCAGGAACAAACAACAAAACCATAAGTCTGGATCAAAAGTAGTCCAAGACCAACCTGCACCCTTGTACCTACAGGTCATTAGGGCATGATTCATGCCACTGCAAGCTCACGCCAAAATGTGACACCATTTCCCTTACTAGACTTACAATAAAACCTAAACCCCTTGCTAAATCTACATCATTTCCATTGAGTCCACACTCCGTTAACCCATTACCTGCCACAGCCTAACTAGGCTATCCCTATCACTACACTTAACTCTTTTATCCATACCTACTCCCCCCCCCCCCTCATTACCCTAACACTAACCTCCTAATATGGTCCTAGACAAATTAGTTTGTCCCAAACTTCATTTGTGATCTTTCTGGTATCCACCAATCCTACTGTTGTTGGAAAGAGTAATATTATTAGGTATGGAAAATTATGCTAATTAGCTTCTGTATTTTTGGCGAGATATACCTAGTTTTCAAGAGACTTTATCCATATTTGATGTTAGGAGATTCAGAAGTGTACTAAAACTTAATTTGCCTTCAACAAGCTTCATCTTCAATATATAGCAGCCTGCCTAATGTTGAACATGTACAAAAGTATGGTTAAAAAAGGACAAAGTCCACAGCATTACAGGTACTTATTTATTTCTTGACATTTGATTACCAAGAAAGTGTAACTGGGTAGAAACCCATTTTCAGTGGAGGCCCAGGGAGAAGAGTTCTAAACAACAAACAACAAAACCATAAGTCTGGATCAAAAGTAGTCCAAGACCAACCTGCACCCTTGTACCTACAGGTCATTAGGGCATGATTCATGCCACTGCAAGCTCACACCAAAATGTGACACCATTTCCCTTACTAGACTTACAATAAAACCTAAACCCCTTGCTAAATCTACATCATTTCCATTGAGTCCACACTCCGTTAACCCATTACCTGCCACAGCCTAACTAGGCTATCCCTATCACTACACTTAACTCTTTTATCCATACCTACTCCCCCCCATCTTTGAATATTACATATCCAAGGTATTTAACTTGTTTTCTCCAAAGCTGCAATTTATGTTTGCTTACTTTCCGTCCTTCAGCAGCTAAAAATTTCAATAATGCTACACGAGCTGAGAAACAGAAGTGGGAAAGACAAGGAGCAATTCTCGAGAAAGGGCTGTACATCTCCAAAGAGGGAAAACCGATATTACCATCTAATTTATTTAGATATGCAGCAGCTTTGTTGAGCCATGGGCAGTGCCATGTCTCAACAGGGGGGATGGTACAGTTTGTAAATCAGGTATTCACTACGTATGGATTTACAAACTACACAAAAAAAATTTTGCCTGTCATGCCACACTTGTAATAAACATCATGCACAAGGGGTGTTAAATCCAGCTGTATACTTGCAGTCCAGCGAGGACAGCTGAGAAACCCTCTTATTAGAAGAGGAAGAAAAAGCTTTATTAGACATACCAGAAACCCTCTGGTCAACAGGAAAATCAGACGTAGGACTTATTCGCACAGCAGGACCAGTTACTATCACGCCAAAGTCAGCATTTAGACCACAAAAAAGACAGTACCCCTTAAGAAAAGATGCAGAGGCAGGTATTAAACCACCATAGCAGCCTTACTTAAGGAGGGAATACTGGTGGAATCTTCTGATTCACCATGTAACACACCCTTATTCCCAGTTAAAAAAGCAAATGGAGAATGGCGTATGGTCCAAGATTTACAAGCTGTAAACGACACAGTAATATCAAGAGCACCTACGGTGCCAGATCCACACACCCTGCTGAATGATTTAAAACCTCAACAGAAGTATTTTTCTGTGGTAGATATCAGCAATGCGTTCTTTTCAATACCGATACACCCTGATAGCCAGTATTGGTTTGCATTTACATTTCAGGGGAAGCGGTACACATATACGCAATTACCACAGGGATATTGTGAAAGCCCAACAATATTCTCGCAAGAGATGGCAAGTAATTTAGTGGGATTTACCCCACCGAAAGGTAGTCAAATTTTACTTTATGTTGATGACATCCTGCTGGCTGCCCCCACCCAGCAAGATTGTAAGGAAGATACTGTAGCATTATTGAAATTTTTAGCTGCTGAAGGACACAAAGTAAGCAAACATAAATTGCAGCTTTGGAGAAAACAAGTTAAATACCTTGGATATGTAATATCCAAAGATGGCAGAACATTAGACTAGGACAGAAAAATAGCGATTTTACAAGCACCAAAACCTACACCCAAGAAGGAAATGATGTCCTTCCTGGGTACAACTATTTTTTGTCTGAGCTGGATCCCAAACTATGCTTTGGAATCTGCACCATTAACCAACTTGATTTTTAAGAAGCCTATGGCAGCACAAGATTTAATACAATGGACACCAGAAGCAGAATTAGCTTTCTGTAAACTGTAACAATTGATAGCATCATCATTAGTTTTAGGATTACCGAACTATCATAAACGTTTTTTCCAAACTGTAGATTGTAAGCAAGGTTATATGACATCAGTGTTGACTCAACAGCATGGGGACAAGCAACACCCCATTGCTTATTATTCATCACAACTGGACCCAGTGGTGCGGTCTCTACCCCACTGTGTACAAGCAGTAGTTGTCAGCTGCAGTGGCAGTGCAGGCTTCAGCCTCCGTAGCGTTATTCCACCCTCTCACATTGAGAGTGCCTCATGCAGTCACAATTATTTTACTGCAAGAAAAAGTAGCATATCTTTCCCCTGGTAGGCATCTTTCTTGTATGACTATATTGCTGAGCCAACCTCACATGACAATTAAATGATGTACAATTTTGAATCCGTCTACCTTGCTCCCAACTCCTGGGGATGGCACACCTCATAGCTGCCTGCAGGTAATTGAGCAAAAGACACTGCCTAGAAAAGGCCTCACGGATGTTCGCTTGGATGATGCCGAGGTGACATATTACGTGGACAGCTCATGCAGAAAGAGTCCTACAGGACAGAAAGAGTCCTACAGGACAGAATCTAACAGGTTATGCACTAGTTTCTGATACTGAGATTGTAGAAACAAAACCCTTACCACATAGCTTATCTGCACAAGCAGCAGAGTTGATTGCCTTGACACGGGCATGTACCTTAGCAAAGGGTAAAAGTGTAAACATTTTTACAGACAGCCAGTATGCTTTTTCTACTGTACATGTTTTTGCACAGCAGTGGAAAAATCGAGGAATGGTGACATCTACTGGCAAACCGATTAATCATGCACAGTTTATTTTAGATTTGTTAGAATCTATTCAGTTACCTCAGAAAGTAGCTATTTGTAAATGCATAGCTCACACTAAACAACAAGATAGGATTTCAAAAGGCAATGCGAGAGCTGACACAGCTGCAAAGCAAGCAGCCTCAGAAGCATTTCTTTTGAATGAGGAATTACAACCTTCTCAGATTTTAGACTTAGAAATGTTGAAAATAATGCAAACGCTTACTACACGAGCTGAGAAACAGAAGTGGGAAAGACGAGGAGCAATTCTCAAGAAAGATCTGTACATCTCCAAAGAGGGAAAACCGATATTACCATCTAATTTATTTAGATATGCAGCAGCTTTGTTGAGCCATGGGCAGTGCCATGTCTCAACAGGGGGGATGGTACAGTTTGTAAATCAGGTATTCACTACGTATGGATTTACAAACTACACTAAAAAATTTTGCCTGTCATGCCACACTTGTAATAAACATCATGCACAAGGGGTGTTAAAGCCCAAGCAAAGGAGTTTCCCTACACCACCGTATCAGTTTCATACTATCCGTATGGATTTCATAGAATTGAGCAAATATGAAAATAAAAAGTACTGCATTGTCATTGTGGATATGTTCTCCAAATGGGTGGAGGCCTTTCCAACCAGTAAACCGGATGCAGCCACTGTTGCAAAAACCCTAGTTAAAGAAATCGTTCCTAGATTTGGCATACCGGAAAGGATCTACAGTGACAATGGTACACATTTCGTAAACCAGACTATACAACAATTGAGTCTGTATTTTGGGATTTCTTTAAAACATCACTGTGCATATCACCCTCAATCTGCAGGGTTAGTAGAGGCACAATGGAGTTTTAAAGAATAAGCTTAAGAAACTTATGATTGATACGCAAAAAAACTGGGTGTACTGTCTGCCCCTGGCACTGTTGAGCATGAGAACTGTTCTGAATGCAAAAGGATTGACACCTTTTGAAAAGATTTTTGGGACAGCTTATTATATACCTCAGTGGAAACCTCTCATGCCTGCAGACCAGGAAGCAGATTGGACACTTGCAGAGTACATGAGGAGTATGCTAAATAACAAACATCTTTTACAGTTTAATTCTGTTTCAGATAAAGACCAAACCAAACCATCCGAAGTGGCAGTAACCCCAGGCACGTGGGTCTGGGTGAAGATGATCAAAAAGAAGAATTGGACAACACCAAAGTGGGAAGGTCCGTATCAAGTACTGCTGAGCACGCCCACAGCAGTCAAGATTGCGGAACATTCATCTTGGATTCATTTGACACGCTGTAAATTAATTAACTTTGAACTTGATAAAAATCTTGCTAACACAGCAGCAGTAGAATGACAAGACCCATAGTTAATAGAAATGCTGAGCAACTTCAGCAGTGTTGCATAATCATCATGATAACTGTATTAGTGACAATGTTCTTTTTGCTGTGGCTCTTGCTGTGGCCTTTCTTTTCTTCAGCCACACCAGCTAGACTGAACAAACATGATTCAACACTCATAGACTGGCATCCGAACTGTAACACTTACCAAGCAATCAAATATGTGTATGCTGAGACTTTTAATATTTCAAATTGTTGGATTTGCACAGCTATACCAACAGCATACGGGGGATTATTAATGGCTGCTGTCCCCTAGGGGTCAATGAGACCTGGGAAAACTTGATTTTTTGAGACTACAAATGTTAAATCGAAAGACAAAATTGCATTGTTCTTACCTGTTACACAAAAAGGAATTGTGTGTTTCTACAAAAACGATACCATTCAGGTGGGTTGGAGCAAATGCAATGTAACTGTTTCTTACAAATGTTATATTAAAGCCAATAATGCAGGAACAATTTGTAATGCAGATTATGACTCATACTTTGAGTCCTTGCATAAAACTGTTAGTGAAGTATAACATAATCCTGTTCTTTTAAAGCAGCTGTCTATTATAGATAAGAAAATGTTTCATGCAGGGAAAGTGTATATCAATACTAAAGTATAAAACTGTTATTTTATGTGTGGGAAAAAGGCATACAAATGGTTGCCCGAGAATTGGTCCGGCAGTTGTTTTTTGGGTTACCTGGACCCGGCCGTACGACACACTGCAGTTTTGCCTCATGGGAGAATTCGAAACGTCAGAGATGTTGCAAAAAAACCTGGAAATCCAATCAGAACCTGAGAATCCAATGGGACAGATCGAAGCAGGCTGGGGAAACCATAACTCCATGAAAGACAAGAATAAACTAACACACATGGACTTGAGTGACACTATTGTATCCTGGGCTGGCATAGCCCCTGCATATGGCGCAGATAAATCAATTTGGGAACTGAGAAAACTATCCAAACTTCTCAAGGTCATGAGCAATGCAACTTTGTCCGCTCTCGAATTAATGACTGAACTGAATGCAATGAGAGCTATGGTACTTCAAAACTGCATGGCTCTACTTCCTAGCGGCGAGAGGTGGTATGTGTGCTTTAATCAAAGACTAGTGCTGTCCTTACATTCCTGACAACCAACACGAGATTAACAACCACTTGGAGGTGATTCAGCAAGTGTCAGACATGACCAGACCAGGCCCAAACCCACTGACAGACTTTTTCCAGAAATTGTTTGGGGGGGGGATCCATCCTAATGAACATACTGATTGCCATTTGTGTGGGATTACTCCTGTTAGGAGGATGTATTTGCTGTGGCATTCCCTACATGAAAAGATTAATTAAAGATTTTATAGACATATCAGTTTCTGAAACTTTGTATCAAAGTAATGAAATTGAAGGACTGTTGAAAAATGAAACACTTTCATAAGTTTAAACTGAATGACTCTCTTAGCTACAAATCCTCAAAGGAAGAGGTTAGGAGAAGAAGCAAACTGTTTATGCTTTTGAAAATAGAATAAAAAGTATTAACAGGAGGGAAATGTCAGAGAAATATGTATTAACATGTGTGTAGTGCTTATTATAAGCAGAAAAAAGATTAACACGTTTTTATTCTATATGCAGCATTAGTTCTGTTTAAGACTGCAAACATGCTTTTCTGAAATTGTGCTTTCTGACACTGCAAGATGCACTCTGACCTAGTTTGCTAGCACAGCAAAATACATGTTTATGCTTTTGGAAATGTACTGAGAAGCAGGTAATTATCTGCTAGGTCAGGAAATTAAATAAAGAATAATACTGTCTTCTGTAAATCCATTCATTATGGACAATAAGCTCTGCTCGTGTTGATGAAAAAGTGTGCAGCTGCAAGAAAGTTAGATACTAGGAACAATAGACTGCTTCAGAGATCTGTACTTGCATTGTGCTTGAATTAGCCATAGTACCTTGACTTGTAACATAACATAGAAAGAAAGTTATAACTGACCGGTGGTCGTCAAGGCCATCCTGTTTACTGAAAAATCTTTTTTAAATGTTGTAGAGTCAGCTGAAAATGTGAGAAAACAACTGTAATAAAGCAACATTATGAACTGGTGATCTGCTATGTCAGTCGTAGTGGGCAATGTCTTGAAAGAAAGGTATATTAATTGTGACACTTCCTGATTTTAGTTAGACAAACTCTGTATCTGCATTTTTTGTCTCCTTGCGCAAGAATAAAGAAACCTGAACTGAACCTTATGCTGATTGGTCTTTGAAGTATTTTCCTTTGACAAACAGAAATTGCAATATGAAGTGAAGGAAAACAGACATATATTTATTATGTATTTGTCTTTTGTGTTAAGGGATTTTGATAACCATTGGGCTCAGGAAAACAAAAAACAATCCAATCCAGTTTCTATATGTACATACATCAATCAGCATTGGTCAAAGAAACATCCAGAAGCAAATGGGAGAACACAAAAGAAACCAATCTGTGTCTCAGAAACGCTATACGTGAATCAAAATATTTTCTTGAAGTATGAAGCTAGAACAACAGGCTCACTAAGAATAACAGCCATGCCCAAACTGTAAGATTTCGAATAATTATGGGCATTAATGCATTCAACATAACCAATGAAATGGCCATAAAAATACCCAAAATGGACACTTTCCACATATAAATCATACAGATCTTCATTAAACAGAATGCCAATCCAGAAATAACCAAGACACGGACCATTTGGGAATGTTTGTATTACACAAAACCTCATAAAATAATATATTAGATGCATTGCAAACAAATCAGTGGTGAAGTGATGGTAAACACATAACTATGATGGTCAACAATCATCTCTCAATAACTAACATTACAAAGATGACATATCCGCTGTGCCATGTTTACAATCAAATAATAGCTAGAACTTTGTGTATGCAACTAAGACATACAGCAGAACCTCAACAGATAACTTATGAAGCATCAAAGGAGCCATACATGCTCTCATTGGTTGTAGAATATTACTAAATCCAATCACCTAATATCATGTGACCATTCTGCCCTATGATCACCAATCAAACCGACCTCGTCAAACAACTTACATAAGGCATAAAATGTGTCAATGGACATATTATACAGTGGATATAAAAAGTGTACACACCCTTGTTAAAATGCCAGGTTTTTGTGAAATAAAAATTGAGACCACAATAAATCATTTCAAAACTTTTCCCACCTTTAATGTGACCTATAACCTGTACAATTCAATTGAAAAACAAATTTGTTGGGGGGCAAATATAAACATTACAATTATAATATTATTATATTATATTAAATGTATTAAAATATGCTGGTTGCATAAGTGTGCACACCCTTAAACTAATACTTTGTTGAAGCACCTTTATAGTATTCAGTCCTCTTGGGTACACACCTGCTATCAATTAAAGAGACTCTGATTTACCCCAAATAAAGTTCAGCTGTGGTAGTAGGATTTTCCTCACATTTACTCAGTTGCCTGCTACAGCAAAAGTCATGGTTAACAGAGAGCTTACAAAGCATCAAAGGGATCTCATTTTTGAAAGGTAGCAGTCAGGAGAAGGGTACAAAAAAAATTCCACAGCATTGGATATACCATGGAACACAGTGAAGACAGTCATCAAAAAGTGAAGAAAATATGGGACAACAGTAACATTGCAAAGAACTAGACATCCATCCAAAATTGATGACAAGACGAGATGAAAACCTGTCAGAGAGACTGCCAAGAGACTTACAGCAACACTGAAGGAGCTGCTGGAATTTCTGGCAAGTACTGGTTGTGTACTACATGCGACAACAATCTCCCATATTCTCCCTATGTCTGGACTATGGGGTAGGGTTGCAAGAAGGAAGCATTTTCTTACACAGGAAAAACATCCAGGCCCAGCTAAAATTTGCAAAACAATACATTGTGTCCCAAAAGCATGTGGGAAGATGTGTTATGGTCTGAGACCAAGGTTGAACTTTTTGGCCACAATTCCAAAAGGTACATTTGGTGCAAAAACAACACTGTGCATCACCAAAAGAACACCATCCCCACGGTGAAGCATGGTGTGGCAGTATCATGCTTTGGGGTTGCTTTCCTTCAGCTGGAACTGGGCCATTAGTCAAGGTGGAGGGAATTATGAGCACTTCCAAATACCAGTCACTTTTGGCCCAAAATCTTCAGGCATCTGCTAGAAAGCTGAAGATGAAGAGGAATTTCACCTTTCAACATGGCAATGACCCCAGGCATACATCCAAATCAACAAAAGAATGGCTTCACCAGAAGAAAATTAAAGTTTTGGAACTGCCCAGCCAGAGCCCAAACCTAAATCCAATAGAAAATCTGTAGGGTGATCTGAAGAGTGCTGTACACAAGAGAAGCCCTCGCAATCTGACAGATTTGGAGCACTTTTGTAAGAAAGAGTGGGCAAATATTGCCAAGTCAAGATATGCCATGCTGATAGAGTCCTACCCAAGAAGACTGAATGCTGTAATTATATCAAAAGGTGCTTCAACAAAGTATTAGTTTAAGGGTGTGCACATACAACAAAGTATTAATTTAAGGGTGTGCACACTTATGCAACCAGCGTATTGTACATTTTTTATTTTTTATATATTTTTTTCCATGAACAGATTTGTTTTTCAATTGAATTGTACAGGTTATAGGTCACATTAAAGATGGGAAAAGTTTTGAAATTATTTATTGTGATCTCATTTTTTTATATCACAAAAACCTGGGATTTTAACAGGGGTGTGTACACTTTTTATATCCACTGTAGATCTTACATACTGATCCAAGAATATTATTGTGTAAAAATTGGGCCTTATACATATCATTCCCCAAAAAAAATATGCAGAACAAAAAAGTATGACCCATTGGCCTGAAGACATTGTAGTAGCCAATCCCTTAATATCACAAACTATAACATAAATGTGCCCAACTTGTCTGACACCAGAGAACTAAACCATGATTGGACTGCAAACATGGCACAGTGGATATGTCATCTTTGTAAGGTTAGTTATTGGGCGATGACTGTTGATCATCATAGTTAAGAGTTTACCATCACTTCACCGCTAATTTGATTGCAATGCATCAATGTATCATTTTACAAGGTTTTGTGTAATAAAAAACATCCCTGAACTATTAGTGTCATTGTATTTCTGGATCATCACTCTGTTTAATGGAGAGATGTATGATTTATATATGGAATGTGTCCATTTTGTGTTTTTAGATTGCCGTTTTGTTGCTTATGTCTAAAGCCTTGATGCCTATAATAATTTGAAATCTTTCATTTTGGGCTTGGCTGTTATTCTTAGTGACCATGTTTTAGCTTCATACTTCAAAGAAAATGTTTTGGTTCATGGCTAGTGTTTTTCTATTTGAGGTACAGATGGATTTCTTTTGTGTTCTCCCATTCGATTCTGGATGTTTTTCTTTAACTAATTGTTGATTGATGTATACACATACAGGAATTCAATTGGATTGTTTTTTGTTTTCCTGAGCCCAATGGTTTGTGCAGCTTATGCTTGCTATGTAATGGGTGTGTATGGATCTTAGACTGGTTCGTACTGCACAGCGCCACTGATTAGATTGGGTCTGTTGCTCATTGGTTGCTTGCCCTTTTTTAATCAATGAGGGGAGAATAATATGCTAAGATGTAAACATATTGATTGGATAGATTTTTTTTATTCAACCAATAATAATTTAATGAATTATATGATTTATTTGCATCTTTTATGAGATTGGCTGAAAGACTGTTTTTAAGGAATCATGGAATCTCAAAGTTTTTACACTTGAAAAAGGGTTTTTACCTGAAAACTTATGTTTAGCACTGTGGTGGCTTTGGTACTTTGTTTCTGCAGTTTTTCATACAAGTTCCACTACCTAACTTCAGTGGCCAAATATATATATATATATATATATATATATATATATATATATATATATATAGATGGCTTTATGGTTATTGGACAAAATACACAAATTAAATCACTGTTCTTCAATGCCATATTTACCAGATGACACACTTGCTGAAAATCAAAGGGAACAAAATCAAATAAGAGAAAATAGAAACCACTTTCCTGTTCTGATCTTATAAATAAAACCTTACCAACATACTCCGATCAAATTTGTCTGAATAATGGTGGTGCTAGGAAACTCAGTTCTACATTAGTAATTTGTGACAACTCTAGCCCTAACATTGCCTCTAACCCTAAGCCTACACCTTACCTTAGAAAAACCCTTTCTGTAATAACTAATATTTCATAAGGCAGCTTGGTCACATGACATACAAAAACACAAAATCACACACACTAAATCTATTCTCTTACCTATTCGATACAATAATCCTGAACCAGAAACATTTGTGCATATACTAACTCATTCCCTCACCTTGCCCTTTCTCTAACCCTAATCCACAAATATTGGTACACATACTTCTAACCCAAATGCTAAAATGTTTAATTTATCCAAAAGATTCAGCATTACAACTGAATCTCTTCTGACCTGCCATAAATCATCCTCAACAATTCAACAACTTCAGCATTCAACTAACAATACACTCGAACAAAAGGGCATTTGATCACTTTTTCACTTTAACAGTACTTCAGGAAAAAAACACATTCAATCATGCAGTGACCCATGACTAACTCAGACAGAGAGAGAAAGACATAGACAGATAGATAGATATAGCTCTATATATCTATCAAAGTGTAGTACCTTTAGTCTTAGACACAAACTGTTAAATAGCATTTTGAAGAAAAAATTCATATAACTCAAATTTGGTAAAATCACATTTAGTCTAAAAGTAAAACAAATAGTTTAATTCTATTGCAAGTTAAAAGAGCAAATCCCCAAAAGTTACAAGGAAGAAAACAAAAATGCAAGTGCTTTTTTTTTTGTTGCAGGGAGGCAATGATGAGAGCAAGTTGCCATCTTGCAAACGTATATATACCAACGTTGTAGTTTCATCATTTCACAGGAGGGAAAATATCTAAAATCAATGGAATGACTTCCAGCACAGACTAAGAAATCACACCATAAATGATTTCCCATGGGATACAGTGATTACAGTGCCATATACCAAGACTATTTACTAACTGTAATCCTTACAAACTAACAACAGCATTAATAATGTTATCAGTCAGAAAGAAAAATAATATTGTGAGCAATAACAAAAATCAGCGAACTAAACAATTTAATTCATCCTGAAAATTCAACCAATGCATACATGCAATTAAATGTGATTCTACCAGATGAATCTTCTATCAAATGTGATCTCTGCCATTTTTTTTCTATAAGATGTGATGCTGCCAAATGACTGTTCTACCAAACACCCCCCCACACACAGATATACAACAAAAAGAAAAAAAACAAAAAAAAAATCTTGCTTTTTTCCCACTTTCTGAAAGTTAAGAAAGTTCAGTTACAGATTTGCTGTTCTGAACTGTTTGGAAGTTTCTAGAAGGCCAGTGCTTACTTGGGCTAAAGGGAAGTCTGTGTTCACCAGTGGGAGTGGTAAACACTGAACAGCCTGCCTGTCCCTGGACGAGTGGTTACTACCTAGAAGCTGTAGTTTTATTGGCCATTTTGGGTCAATTCTAAACTCCTTGATCTGTCATTTAAAACCCTACAACTCTCTTTTTGCGCACTGAGCAGTGTCGGGCAGCACCGCCTAAACAGGTTTAAACTATTCCAGGCTCCACAAAGTCTGCTCTTCACTTTTTCCCTTAGAACTGTTCAAACTCTCAAAGTAATCACTCTATTCTCTTTCTAAAGCCCTGCACTTGCTCAGCTCTTATAAGGAAACACTAATTAACTAAAGCACTACACCCTCCTTGACTTATAAGTATTAGGCTCCCGATTGGTCCTTCCTGATCAAGTGAAAAATCAGTTCCCTTCCCTAATCTGATCAGTAAAAAAACAGTTCCCTATACTAATCTGGTATGTCCAAGGGTCAGTTTCAAGGTTACTCTCCAGTCCAGCTGGTGAATCTGGGAATTTTGAGGCAATGTTACAATTGCCTTATGTACACAGACAACCCTCTCCTCCTTCCAACAAACTCTAATACATGTGAGAGATGCAGTTACACAGCCAAACTGGAGGCAGAGCTCTCAACCCAAGACTGGCACAGTCAGTCTGGAGGAAAAGGTAACCACCCACACCACAAATTCAGTCTCACATAGACCTATTGCATCTGCATACCCAACACATAAACACACAAAAACATACTTGGACGCTCTAAATAAAAATCTGCCTAAACAGCAAAGACCTCCTAAGCAGACATCCAAGCAACAGCCACCCCTCAATAATACCCACGAATCACATATCTCACAAAATCAGTGTGCCTCAGTCACAGCCCTTAAGGCCAAACAGCACACCAAATACACTTGTTATGGGGGACTCTATTGTCCGGCACACTGACGTCCTGCTCACCAGACTGAACAAGGAGAAGGTCACTGTAAGCTGCCTGTTGGGTGCCAGGATCCACCACATAACACAAGCACTCAGGTCACTCCAAAGCAAGTACAAGTATGACTCCGTCATTGTCCATGCTGGTGTGAATGACCTGAGACGTACCTCCCTGGACTACATGAAAAGAGACATAGAGGAGCTCTCTGACCATGTATCCCAGGCTGGTATGACCCTGACCTTGAGTAGCATCTTGCCCTCACCAAGAATAATGCTACAGTATAAAGACAAAATGATCAGTTTCAACAATTGGCTAAAGTATTGCTGTCATTCAAAGGGGATCCAGTGTCTGTCAGCCTGGGATGACATGCTTGACAGGACGGCTTGCACCTGTCACCCTTAGGCTTTTGTATACTGGCCAAGGCTCTTGCCACCCCCATAGTGCCTTTTTTGGCAAGGCTCAAAGGACAAACCCACCTCCATAGACAACCCAAGGATAAAAAAACTAAAGGTAATGCTACTCAATGCCAGAAGTCTAAACCTCAAGATGCACGCACTTGAGGCTCTCCTCAGTATGGAGAAAATCGATGTCTGTGCAGTAACAGAAACCTGGTTCAAGGCTCCTGAGAGCACCCCAGCACTACCAGGTTATAACTCACACCATGTGTTTTGGCCCCAAAACTCGGACTGAAGCAGAAAAGGAGCGGGAGTATCTATATTCATCAAAGATACCTACACCTCCAGGTTAGTGGCACTGCACGAAGCATCAGAAACCATCCATGTGCAACTAACAGCGGGCAAAACTGCCTTTAAGTTTGTAGCCTGCTACAGAACACCCTCCCTATTACAGGAACCCCACTTGGCATTCCTGAGAACACTGGAGAATATGAAGGTCTCTCCAAACACTATGTTATTAGGTGACTTCAACTACCCAAACATTGACTGGGAAAACTACTCAAGCCCAAACACCCTCTCCCAATGGTTCCTTGAATTTATAAACTCTAATGCAATAGAGCAACTGGTCACCACTCCCACAAGAGGGAACAACATATTGGACCTGGTCATCACCAACATGGGGACTCTATGTTCCACACCAGAGGTAAACCCCTCATTGGTAAGATCAGACCATAAACAAATTTCCCTGGACATCCATATCCCGTCCCCACCCCCGCCAAGGAAATCACTGTAAGTTTCTCAAAAGCCAACGTTGCACTTCTCAAGACTGAGGTGGAATCCTTCAAAGCCCCTGGGCCAGAGGATAATACAGCCCAATCTGCAGAATCCTTTACAAATGCATTCTATGAGCACCTGCAAGAATGCATGGATCGTGCTATCCCAAATAAAGCCAAGACTCACTCTTCCAAAAACAGGAGATTGGTCTGGTGGACCCCGGCCATAAATAAGCTATACAACAGAAGGAGGAAGCTACTACATGACAGAGCAAAATTCCAAAAAGGGAAGGCATCTCTGATCAGTATTAGCAAGAAACTTCGATCCCTCATAAAATCATCAAAGGCCAGTTTCGAAAGAAAAATTGCCCTAGACACTAAAGATAATCACAAGGCCTTCTTTAGTTATGTCAGGAACATGGGCAGAAACTCCCAGATATGCTCTGAATTGTTGCATAACGGTACAAAATATACCAAGCCTACAGACATAGCCAGCATCCTGGCAGACAGATTCAGCGCAAACTTCTCTTCCCCCTTCCCCCCCAAAGGAGCAAATGCCTATCCCAACTGAATGTAACCTCCTTGACATCACAGATGCACAGGTGAAAGCTGCCATCTCCAAAGCAAAAAACACAGCATCTATGGGACCAGACGGTGTCCCAGGCTGTGTCTTACACGTGCTCCAAGAAGAACTGAACCCTCACATTAAGTCACTGTTCAGTCTTAGCCTTACTACAGAATATGTACCCAAAGAATGGCGTACTGCTACAGTGGTCCCACTCCACAAAGGTGGTGCCACAATGGACCCCAGAAACTATCGCCTCATAAGCCTGACTAGTCTGGCCTGTAAAGCTATGGAGCGTATTATCATAGAACTCATAAACAAAGACATTGGGAGCCTCCAGACACTGGACCCTACCCAATTCGGTTTTGTTAAGGGCAGATCTTGCCTCTTAAACCTAGTTGATTTCTTTGAAACAGTTACCAAAGCTATAGATGAAGGCAAGGTAGTACATACAGCCTACCTGGACCTCTCAAAAGCCTTCAACAAAATACCCCACTCGGGCATCATAAATAAGCTTATCAGCTTAAATATCAACCCCTATATCACAAGGTAGGTTGAAAACTGGCTCAGAGATAGAACCCACATGGTCAGAATTGCAGATGCCATCTCCGAATCCATACCAGTTACAAGTGGCGTCCCACAGGGCTCAGTTCTGGGACCTCTCTTGTTTGGTATATACTTCTCTGAGGTTCAGGCTAACATGGGGGGATTATGGCTGACAAAGTTCGCAGATGACTGCAAACTGGGGGCCATAATTGAATCTCCAGCTGACACAAGCATCCTCCAAAAGGGTCTCACAGAGACGGATGCTTGGTGCCAGAGCCACGGCCTCAAGCTAAATGCTAAAAAGTGCATAGTCATCCCCTTTGGGAAAAACAAGGTGCCCACAAATTACCACATAGGTGGTAATCCATTAAGTACAGAAGAAGCAATTAGAGATTTGGGGACCAACGTAGATAGTAATCTCTCCTTTGATAATCACATTGCCAAAGTGGTTAGAAAGACCTTCTATATAGCCCACCTTATCACGAAAGGGTTCGCATCTAGATCGAGAGGTCATTGTGCCCCTATACTCATCACTCATCAGGCCCATTATTGAATACAATGCCCTACCTTACCAGACACCTGCAGCAACTGGAGAGACCCCAAAAGTACCTCACCAAGAGGATCATGGGCTACAAACAGATGTCCTATGCAGCTCGACTAAAGAAACTACAGCTCTACTCAGTTGCTTACAGCCTACTCAGAGGTGATCTATGCCTGACGTACAAAGCCATGTCAAACCCAGAATTAATGGACATGCTTCACCTCAAAAAATCCAAGTCCCTTAGAGCTACACGCTCCAGGGACCTAAACCTCAGCACAAAAATAAATAGGACATGCTGGAGGGACAGATTCATTTCCCAGAGGCTCCCCTCACTCTGGAATAGAATCCCAATTCATGTTAGACATTGCCCCTCGCTCACCCTCTTCAAGCGAAATCTTGACGCATGGATGGGAAATCGCAAGTTCACCCCTGGGATCTCTTCTGTGTCCCTGCTAGACAGAGGTACAGTAAACTAATCTTAAAAGGGTACCTTCTGTGACCTACTTTACAGAGGCACAGTAGGCTAATCTAATAGGGAGGCGGAAGCCGAATACACTCTGGCTAGGCTTATAAATGCCTTAGGGAAGATAGCCTAGTATCTACCTATGAACCTATATAGCTCTATATATATATATATATATATATATATATATATATATATATATATATATATATACTGATATGTACAAATCTGACATAATACCTTTTTATTACAGCATATTCTCTGATATGCATTTTTAGAAACTGCTCTTTGTGCTTCTTTAGTGCCCACAAACAGTTTTCTTGGGTATATTCCATTAAATCTATAGACTTAGTGCTTTGAGTATTATTACATTGCGTACAGAAATTACTTAATTGCGAGACAATGTTTTGCTTCATAATTGTACCCTCATCAAATAACTTGTACTACTTGTTTCTTGTGGTCTATTTTCTCAGTTGTTTTATCAGATTTTGTTACTTTATTTTCTCGTGCAGGTTTATCCCTGTATAATCCTTCATTAACAATTTTACTTGATTCAAAGTAACTTTGCTTAGATACTCTTAAATCTATAACATTTATTAATATTAAAACTGCATCTTATACAATTGCTACCCTTAGCTGATCACCCTGTATGGCACAAACAAATGTGTCTCTTAAAAGTGAATTATACAACTCTTTAGTCAAACTCCCTTTGGCTATATTAATGAAATCAAAAACGTAAGTACGAATATCTTCAATAGGACATTATGCTATGAGGAAAAACTTGATGATGATTGTACGTTTTTCTGGCTAATAGTACCACTAGCTCTTCTGTTTCATCACAGCAGTTCTGTTCTGTTCTTTGCTACCTCACAGAACTCAAGTTTACTAAAAACATTTATGTTTTCTGCTGTGGTATGCAGAAGTACAGTAAAATATATCTTCTTTCATATTTATTTCCCTCACAGTCAAGAATAAACTCAACTTATGGCTACATAGATTCTATCTCTCCAACATCTTGCCATGCAGAAATTTACTGGTTGTTTTAGTCAGACCATGCCTCTTCCTGTTACTTTTGACCATGTAACGTTTTGTATTCATCAGAAATGAGGTTTGGAAACAAAACAATTTGTCCAAGGACCCTTTATGTGTTTCGGGTTGATGTAGAGATGATAAGAAGGGGTGTAGTGTTTGGTTTGGGTAGAGGAGATGCAGGGGGATTGGAAAAGGACATTAAAAACAGGATAAAGAGGAATGAGGATAGGTAGAATTATCGGCAGTGAAGAATTAATTTAATAAGGGGAAGAGTCGGGAGGAAGTGAGGTAGATGTGGTGTGGGGTTTTGAAGATTTCATGTGAGTATAGCTTGGAAAGGGATCAGATTTAGATGTAAACTTGCTATAGTGCAGGCTAATGTCCAAAACAGCCTGTGGGTACAGCAGTGATCAGGTAGGCTTTGAATTAATAGCTGTGTGTAGAAGTGGGTGAGGTTTGGTTGCAAGGATTTAAGCTACATTTTGTTGTGTCTCAGATTTTTTTTCTCTCTTCCTCTTGCCTTGCTTTTTGATGAGTAAAAGTGAGGAGAGGTGCTGAGTAATTCAGGCTGTGGTATGGGTACTTTGGTAGTTTTATTCTGTTGGAGAAGCTAGATAAGTAAAAAATAGAGAGAGAGAGAAAGTGGGAGAGAGAGACAGAGACACACAAAGTAGAAATAGTGATTGGGCTGTTCTCATTAGCGAGTAAGACTAGGTTTAATAAATTAACTTACATGATCTGAAGACGTTCGCTTGGTTAGATGGAAGGTTAGGGTTAATGGTAGTCTTAATTACTTTGAGTATGCACCATTACTGGTTGGGTTTTCTAGTCCAATTTGCTGTGTGAGGAGGTGGATTACTGGCTTTCCTAGTGCTCTATCTTGAGCAAAGTGGTCATTGATAGTGGTGGTAGGTTGCCACGGTTTTCCTCTGCTGGTGGAGTTCCAGCCAAGCTGCGAATGGCTTTTTCCAAGCTGCAAGCTGTACAGTTTAATGACTGCCCCCAAACATGCATGGCAATAACTATTGCAAAATGTGTAGCATGGCCATGCGGGAGGTGGTTCATACCCTTCAACTGTTCAGATTTTCAAAGAAGGTCCAGATTGTAATCTCATATTTGGTCCATTTTTTTTTCCAACTCGGCTAACTTAACCTCACTTATTTAATGAACCTGATCATATTTACTAGCTTCATGGCAGCAATGTTAAGTCACCTCATTAGTCTTATCAACAGCATGCAATTTCAAACAGTTAAGCTACTGAACTAAAGCTTTTTGTAAAATCAGATGGCAGCCCAATACTAAATGCAGAGATAACTTCAGGTAGTGACATCATTTTAAAAATGTTTAGTATTAAATTTTGTTGAGTAACACTACTGGGATGCATAACTATATGATACAAGTGCAGCATTTAAAAGTTCAGAGCAAAACAAAGGCAAGGAGTATGATATATGACAAATGCTTTATAACTGACATTTTCTATTCATAGCAATTTTGTAGGTTCATTAATGATTACTAGACTGGCCTTTATAAGCCTAGCCATGCTTATAAAAATGTATCTGACAAGTTTGATACCCTAGGGTTATCTTAAGGGATACAAGTAGGCTTGGGCATGGGTGGGAAAGCATATACAGGCTGCCTCCATCTACTAGAGATATAGGTAACAAAGCAGGGGTAAATTTCTGGTTCCCCATCCTCTGGTCCAAGTTATGCTTGAATTGGGTTAGGGAAGAACTCGAGTTCACATGTATGAGAAGCCTGTTTCAGAGATGTAGTAGTCTCTGAGAAACATACGTGTCCCTCCAACATGTTTTCCCCTCGATTACTTGCTGTGCTTTTTTTTTTCTTTTGGCAGATGGCTGAAGTGCAGAGTTTACAGCAAAGATGGGCTGCTATTGCTTTGCAGGTGGAAGACCTGTTCCAAAAATTGCCTAACAGTGTGTCTATGGTGGCCAAAGAACCTGGTGAGTCCAGTCAGAAAAAGAGACAGCAGACAACGAGGAGTGAGATAGTGGCCCAAGGGAAGCCAACACAACAGTCGAGGGCTGCAGTGACAGTGGAGGTTCTGGCCATTGGAGCAGTGCACAGTGCAGATGGCGGTAATGATACATTGTTGAGAGTTCATGTATACATATCAGACTCTGTACAGTTGGGGAATATTTCAGGGGTAGTGGGAGACTAGGCATGTCAGGAGCCTGGTGAAACTGTAGGTGCCATAGAGAATTGGGAAAGGCTTAGTGAGGGGGGCAGATCTGAAGTGAGACATTCAGTGGGGAAGGTAGTGGAGTGTTGTCTATGAGGAGTTTCACGTCTTATGCCTGGGGGGGGGGGTGTCACAACTACATGAGGTTGGTGCAGACTTTGGGATCCGGACAGTGATTGCTTAACTATGCACGCCTTGGGGCAAAGAAAAGGGAAAGTCTTTCTAACATATCACATACCATCCTCAATTAAAGAAAAGATCTGCAAGGGAGAGTATATCAATATCTTTGAGTTAATTGATGTGGAAGGGGTTCAGTGTTTGTTGGAAATGGAAATTGCAAATAGTAAAGATCTTTTAGCAGCTTTAGCAGCCTTGGGGTGAAGGAGAGTAGGTAGGCTGTGACCAAGAACATGGAAAAAAGTAGGTGTTAGGCTTTGTGTATTACTTAGCAGTTTGGTTGGAAAAAGATACTGCACTGGCCTTACCACTCTTGGCCTATTTTCTTACACTCCATGAGGTGCAGATGCACAATGTCTATGGGCAAGGAATACCTGGTTGTGGTACAATGAGAGGTTGTAAAAGAGAAAATAGGTTGAACAGTCATTGTGTTGGGAAGTCAGGCACCCTGATATATGGCTAGGCACTATGATAGATAGCTGTGCAGTTGTTAGCAGAGGGTATAGGATAGGAGGGGAAGGAGCAGTGGCTTGTCGGGTCTTTAATGCAGAGCATTGCAGATTCACGCATACTTGTCCAAAGTGAGTGGGAATACATCCAGCAGTGCAGTGAGGACTTTGGTGGGTTACCTTCACCTTTCAGGGATTTCAAAGTCTGTGGGTAGGGGGATGTTTTGTGGACAGAGGGGGTGTATCCTTTCAGGGAATGAGAGGAAGAACAGGGGATGCATTCTCCCATTAAGGTGCAGATACTGAATCATATGCTCAAGCAGTTTCCTGATTTCACAATTGCTGAGGAATTAATTAATGGGTTTCTCAGGGATTTTCTATCAAATTGAAGGTTGGAGGAGATGGGTCAGTCTGTAAAAAGTTGTGTTCAATGTGGGGAAAGAAGATATTTTGGAAGGTCTTGTGGAGAAGGAACAGTGGATGGGTAGGTTATTGGTCCCTTTTGACAGCCCCCCTTTGGCAGTTTTAAGGTGTTGTCATTAGGTTTGGTTCCTAAGAAATCAGTTGGTGAATTTCGGTTGATTCGCCATTTGTCTTATCCCAAAGGGAACTCTGTTAAAAATTTTATTTCAGTTGAGGAAGCTGAGATGAGTTATGCATCTTTGGATGATGTAGTGTGGATCATTTGGGGGTTTTAGGATCCATGGTTGGTGAAGGTGGACACTGAATCTGTGTTTCGCTTACTGCCAATGCAGTAGGAGGAGTGGCCCATGTTAGGCATGGTAGTTGGAAACGACTATTATTTTGACAACGCTGTGCTGATCTGATGCTCTGTAGCCTGTGCTACTTTTGAGAAGTTTAGCATTGCACGCCATTAAATTTGGCAGCAGCAACAGGTGGGCACTCAGAAGGCAGTACATTACTTATACAATTTCTTAATAGCAGGTGAAGGGTTTGAAGGTGTATTGGAGGGTGTGTGTGAGTTTTTCGGCATGCGTGAATAACTGGATGTCCTGTTATTTATGCAGAAGTTAGAAAGCCCAGATAATTGACTGGATGTCATGGCTTTGCTAGTGGATGCAGAACATGAGTTTTGTTTACTGGTTGAGAAGATAACATATTTGAAGGAAAAGACTGTATGGGTGAAGTTCAAAGACAAAGTGTGGATTAGGGATGTCATGGAGCTTCTAAAGCTTCTGAAATTTGTATGTTGGGCAATTCACCTAAGTCATACATTTTGTAGGTCTGTAGTATTTTTGTTAAAAGACAGGAAAGGCAAACATCATTGGGTAAAGACTGGTCAGTAGGCATGGCATGATTTACCACTGTGGTTGTCCTTCTTGAAACAATTTAATAGGGTCTCTTTTTGGCAGTTGGATTGGGTTGGTCAAGGGGAATTGCAATTGTTTACAGATGCAACACTGGGTATTGGGATGGGAGCATTGTTTGGTTGTGACTGGATTGCAGCTTGTTGTCTGGTACATTGGGAGGGTGACTGGAAGAAGAATGTAGCCTTTTTAGAGTTAATACCAATCTGGGTGGCATTTGTGGTTTGGTAGGAGTGGTGAAGGGGGGAGTGGGTTATTTTTCATTCCAGCAATATTCCAGTGTTGCAGGCTAAGACAACAAAGACTGAACTACTTTTGTTAGTATTATATAAGTTGGTTTTGCAGAGTTTGCTGATTATTTTTTTTTTGAAAGAGTTCATGATGCAGGTGCTAAAAATGGGATTGCTGACAGTTTGTCTCATTTTCAATTTTCCAGGTTCCAGCAGTTAGCTCCAGAAGTAGCAGGAGAGTTGAGGATGTTGTCAGATTATGTGTGGCAGATTGGAGTGAAGTAATCAGACAGTTGGTGCAGCAGTCTTGGACAGTGTCTACAAGAACAGCATATGGTAGGTCTTTATGTGATTTTTGATATTTGTTTTGCAGCTGCCTGAGGGAGAGGGAGTTTGGTGACACTTGGCTTGGGCTTGGGTGCAACGTAAGGCAGTTCAGTCAGTGAAGGTGGACAGCGTTGCATGATTTTACTAAGTCCTGGACATATGCTTGTATGTTGAAGGGCTGGGGTAGACTGGCTGATGTGAGTGTGGATAACAAATGGCAATAGACAAGACAGGTTCTGAAAAAACAATTGCGTGGTTTAGCTTTGGTAGATGGTGATTCATGGGATTATACTTAGTGAGTGTCATTATGGATGTATCATGGAATGTTTAGGATGTCAGAGTTGTTAGGGTCACTAGTTTTGGGGGATGTTGTCGTATTTTCTGTGTCAGTACACATTCAGTTGTGTAGACCTTAAAGAAGTCTGTTGGGGAGGGGTACACAAATAGTTCTTGAGAGGGATAATAATCAATGGCTGTGTCCTGTGGGTTGGGCTAGGAGATTAATGTGGATTCATTTGAGAAGTTCTCAGGACTTGGTTTTTTGGTCAAGAGGGGGTAAGGTGATAATGGGTGATCAGTTTGTATATGTGATGAGGGCTTTTCATTCTATTGTTTTTTTCTGGGAGAGAGGTTCTTCTCTCATTTCTTTTGATGGGAAAGGTCTTGGATTTAGCAAGGGAAAGCAAATCAGTTGAAGTCATTAAGAGAGTGGGTCTTGATTGTCTTTAAATGTTTTTTCTCTTAATATTGGATAATTGACTAAATTGGTTGGATTACTATTAATTATTCTTTTTTATCTTCATCTTATGCTTTAGGAAAAGAAATTGTTATCCTGGGTCATTCTTATATTCATTGGGTGGGAAATGGGCTGCAGTTAGCCAATTGGTTACTTTGGGTATTCATATATGATGGATCATAGGAACTTTGATGACAAGGACCCAGTCTGAGTTTTGTTTGGATCTGTCTAATATACACTTAGGCTTGTTTTTGGAGGGTTTAATGAAAGTCCTGCAGTAGATGAAGGGGAATAGCCTGTGTCAGGTTGGTGGTTGGAGAAGGGGCAGGCTTGTCCTTCTTCTGTTCCCCCTCTGCTGCTGGTAGTTTGATGCAGGGAGTTTGGGGGATGAAACAAGTGGAGGGACGCTGCTTCAATAAGTAAAAATAAGTGAGTGGTGGTGATGATGATGCTTATTCAGGCAGGGTGAGTCATATATGCTGCCCTCATGAATGGTTACAGGGATGTTCACATTGTGATTAATAAACTGAAATGCTTCAATAAATGTATGTTTTGGAAGTTTAATAAAGATTGTCAAATGCCAATTTTGATATGGTGTGTTTTAGTGAAGGGGATCAGGACAAATGAGGTTTGGGAACAAACCAATTTGCTCAGGGACACTTTCAGTGTTTGAGGTTTATGTAGCGATGATAGGAAGGGGAGTAGTGTTGGGTAGAGGGAGTTCGGAAAGGATGTGAAAGACAGGAGAAAGAGGAATGAGGTTAGGTTGAGTTGCGGGTAATGAAGGGTTAATTTAATAAGGGGAAGAGAAGGGAGGAAGTGAGGTAGGTGTGGGGTGGGGTTTAGAAAATTTTATGTGAGTGCAGCTTGGAAAGGGATCAGATTTAGGCATAAACTTGCCACCCGCCTTCTCTCCCTCTCTGTGTTTCAGGATATTGTGGATTTTGTTTGTTTTGTGAGTTGGTGTTTCTGTGAAGAAAAGGGACAGATTTGTCCCTATTCTGTTCCCCTTCTGGTGTTGGATGTTTGATGCTAGGAGTTTGGGGGATGAAAGCGAGCAGTAGAACACTGTTGTGATAAATAAAAATAAGTGAGCTGTGGTGATGATGATGCTTATTTGGACAGGGTGAGTGTTATACACTGCCCTGATGAATGGTTATGGGGATGTTCATACTGTGATTAATAAACTGAAATGTTTCGATAAATTTTTGTGTTGGAAGTTTAGTAAAGGTTGTCAAATGCCAATTTTTGTGTTGTATGTTTTATTGAAGGGAATCAAGACAAATAATATAAAGAATCAAGAACAAGTTGATGTGCTAGCTGCTTAGTGACTTTACCTTTGTACTGTGATGCACATCCGGAAGAATATCACATGACTTTGTTCATCTAGTATTCTACCAGGAAACATGCTAAGTTGTTTAAAATGCAGCATAATATGTTGGAGCTTAAGTAAGAAGCTGAGAAATTTATCTTTTTCAAAGTGTTTAAGAGAAATAATGCTCTGAAACAAACAGATGGTTCCAAGAGCAAAAATGTTTACAAATTATTGAATTCTAAATTAAGTTTGGCAACAAACCAAGTTGTACTGGGACATCTTCATGAGGGATTAGGTTGACATTAGTGGGAGTTAAGTGGGTTGGGGAGGTGAAAGGGTTAAGTGGAGGCAGGGATGGTTGGGAGAAAATGAGATAAGGATGGGGAGGGGCTTAAGGGGTTTAGACAAATGTAGCTGGGGAGGGAGCAATCACATTTTGGCGTGAACTTGCTACAGTGCAGATTTACATCCATGACGACAGGTTGGTACTAAGGAATCAGGTAGGCCTTAGATTAATAATGTGTGCGTGGAGGAAAGTGGGTAGACTTAATTTATTCCTTCTGCTTTCCTAGCTTCCTTCTGCTTTCCTAGCTGGGTAGTATTAAAGCGGGGGTGAGTTGAGTATTTTGGGTAGTGAAATGGGTTCCTTGGTAGTGGTATTCTGTGAGGGAGCTCTGTGGCAGAACTATATAGTAATGATATACCCAGAGGAAAAAAAAATATTTATATATATATATATATATATAATATATTGGTGGGGTTAGTGTTCCGTAGCATTCTCTGTGTTGTGGGCTTTACTGTAGTCTTTGGTGGTGATAGGTTTCTGTAGCATTCCATCTGTTGTGTGCTTTTATATTTATACTCGTCGGTGGTGATAGTGTTCCGTAGCATTCCTGGTTTGTGGGCTTTATTGTACTTATTGGTGGTGATAGGGTTCTGTAGATTTCCCTGTGTTGTGGGCTTTATTCTCCCAGTATATAGCGTGATTCTCTATTGTGGTGATAGGAATTTGTAGCATTTCCTGAGTTGTGGGACTACATCTGAGTGTAAGTAGCTTTGCAGCCTGTGAGATTGTATTCCTTCAGGCTCAGCGCATGCAGGGTACTTTCGCGGGCTTTGTGCTTACCTTGTCACCAGTTAATTGTGGTGGACTTTGGATTCTTCACTTGCTTGTGGCAGTCCTGTCGCGCATTGTGCTAGTGAAACAGCTGTTCGTGGACTTGTACATAGCTGGTGGTGGTTCACATTTATGCACAGGTAACTATCCAGGCCGTTAACTGTGCTGGTGGTTGGGGGGAGTGGGTTAATGGATGTGTCTTTTCTTGATTGCCATTGGCAACTCTTTAGGCCAGGGAGTTCATTTTCCAGGGTGCAGGTGCTAGTGTTGGTGTTTCATTTTGCTCTGGCCCGCATGGCAGGGGTCGGGGTTCTAGGCAGTAGAGTGTGTGGTTTGTTTTCTGAGGGGTCGCCATCTGGGACCGGATTTTTATTTTTGTTTTGAGGTTGGCAGTTGCCTGTTGGTGAAGGCATGATAACTGGTATGCTTGGTCCTTTGGCAGATCCTGTGCTGTGGTAACCTGATGGTCTGTTTCTGGTGGAGTGCCTGTGTCTTGGGGCAGGCTGCGTACAAGTCTTTGGGTCGGTTGGAGTAGTGTGCTTCTTCCTTGGCAGTTAATACCAAGAAGGTGGGTTTGTTGGAGTATTCATGGAGGTTTGTTGTGGCATGGTGGGGGGGTGTGCTTATTTAATCATCACACTAAGTTAAAGTTAAAGTTTTCAAGGACTGCATGGGAGGAGAAGAAAAAAACAGAGAATAAAGAAGGGGGTTCAAGGTGTAGTCCTGGCTTTTTTTTCAACCAGGAATACTGTAAGAAGCTGTTGCTGTCAGGTGATCCTAACTGCTGCATCAGTTTAATAACTCAGAGTTACTCAGGGGTATTTAGATGTCTTTCCTGCAAATAGTTAGTGTGTACAATTAATTGTGGCATTTGTGTAAATGCATTTATTTCTGCATATTTATGTTTGGAGTAAAGTTTTTGTTCACTCTTCAGCTGCCTTGAACGTGTACAGATGGTCAAAGAACTGTTTGGATTTTGCAGTACGTCCAGATTGTCGATACAGTACTGGTTACCTATAATTGTCAGTCGGTATTATCTGCTCATACAAATGCTCTTAATTTTAAGGAGTTTTAGACAAAGAAAAACATAATGATGTCCCTTTTGTTGCAGCCATTCATTTTCTGAAAAATGTATTTGTGTGCAGAAATTCAAAAAAAAAAAAAAAAAGGTTTGGCTACAGCACTGATTGTTTGTTTCTTGAATGCAAGTGTGGCTAACAGCCGAGAGAAGGGATTTTCAGGCCCTTTCAATGTGGAACTTTGAGGAACATTAGGATTTTAAGAACCCAAATGAGGTACATTACAATGACCGTACCTCATTTGGGTTCTTTGAGGAACATTAGGATTTTAAGAACCCACATGAGGTACATTCATTGTAATGAGGTACATTTGAGTGGTATGTTGCAGACTGTGCTCTCACACAGGCATGGGTAAAGTTAAGTGTCAAGGGGGAGGGTTGGGAAGTAATGTGGAGGGATGGGCACACATCATGTCTTTTGACATTTGCTGCTGTTGCAGTGGGGTGAGTCAGGGGAGTTATCCAGCTTGGAGGGACATTGGTGGTGACCGGCTGGTGTTTCATGCCCTTGTATCGTGGTGCTGCAATAGCGGTACTTGCAGAGGACATTTCGTGATTTCACGGGCTTTCACGATGCTGTTGTTCATGGCGCTTGCCTGCTGTAACTCGGCCATAGTGGGGGAAGGTGGGGATAAGCTGTCTTTGAAGATGTCTTTGAATGTGCATTCTGTATTTTATATGATTTATATGTCCCGTTTTTCTTTCTTGCAGATGGGGGTTTTGGAATGCTGCTACTATAATTGGAATAGGTGGGTATAAGGTGGAACCTTCTCTTTACATTTTACAGGATTTACTTTTGTCTTTTTCTTTGTAGATGGTGGTGTCATGAGTACCATTTGCTGTACACAGTGAGTTTGCAGATGATGGAAGCAGTAGTGAGTGAGGAGGTTACACATGGGAGCTCAAGTGAGCAACAATTACTGGCTGAAATAACTGGATTTCTGACTTGATTTTGGTAGAGGATTTACATTGTTAGCCAGAGAAGGACAGGCATTTTGAGTTTTGATTTCAAGGTTAATTGGTTGTACACTCTCTTTTACTAGCCATGCAGTGTCTTAGATCAAGGTTGGAAAGTTGTCCCTGCTTTTGGGCTTTTGCATTCAATAGTAAAGGGAGCAACAGCCATTTGGCCATAGGTAAGAGTTTGGGCTCCTGCAGTGGGCTTGATGAGGTTACAGGTAATTTATTTTATTTAGTGCTCATTACGGTATGGGTTCAGGTAGGTTGGGGGGAGTCACAACAATCTAAGGATCATAGAAAGTTATTAGACTACTGGCTCTGGGGATGCTCTAATTTCTGTGGGTAGCAACTATCACTCTTGTCTAAGGGGATATGATTCATAACATTTATATATAAAAAAAAAAAAAGAAAAATGGGGGGGCTGGTACCTCGATGGGGTGACAGGGGTTCTTGTCAGTGCCTCCATGTTAAGTAATTGTTGGTAGGTGTAGAATTTATTGTTTTTCTTTCTTTGCAGATTGCTGAAGTGCAGAAGGCATCATGTAGTGGCCTGAAAAGTGGATCTGAAAGGTGATCCTTTTTGATAGGAAGGATGTTCTTGTCACTGGAATGGGGCACAATGAGGGTCTGAGTAATCATCTTATTAAGGCATGTTAGAGCACTGTGTTCAAGAAATGTGTGAACTGAGCATTGCATTGGTATGGGGGGCAAGAAAGGAAGAGGTAGGTGGGGGGGCAGGCTAAAACGGGTGGGAGCAGTTTATGGAGAGTGTGGGGATTCCACAGGAGGAGTACAGTCACAGCATTCATAGGAGGTCAGGAAATTTCTAGGCTAAAGCCTTATAGCTGTTGGGGTGATTATAGTTATTCAACCAGTTGTTAAACTGTGGTCAGGGGGAAGGGCCAATGACGTGTCTGGCAGGATGCCAGAGTTGTTCCTAACAGGTGGTATCTTTGGGGTGACAAATTTGTCCCTTGAGTAGGTAGTGGTAATGTTACATACCAGGTTAAGGTTTTACAGAGTGGCACAAGGATCATTTCATGTGTGGTTTGGGTGACTTTTTGTAAGTAGGGTTTAGGAAGTATGGTAGGTAGGTGGCTGTGTTGGGGTAATTTTAGAAACTGGGTGTGTTTACATGGGAGCAAGAAGGTTTAAAGGCAGTTTGGTTGCAGGATATGGCTGCCGTAGGTCAGGTCTTAATTCCTTATTAGAGGTATAGGTAACATAAGGGAAGAGAGCCTTTGAGGGGAAAGGCCAGGGACAAGTCGTGGTTAAGGATGGTTAGTAGTTTGTGTTCTAGCTAGGACAGTTGCTAGTAGGAAGCAAGCGGGGTGGGTTGAGGTTCTGAGTGGGGTGGCTTGGGGTCCTAGTTTGGATTGTCATTTGGTAATGAGTGAAGTGGGGGTGTTTATGGTTGGGCACATAGAGTGCTTCATTGCTGGGCATAGGCAAGTTTTTCAGGAACTAAGTCAGGGGGTGCTGGTTTCTGGCACTTAGTGTTAGGTCATTAAAGTTTTGCAGTTAGACTATTCTCTACAGTAATCGGGTTACTGCACATCCAGAACTGGGCAGTTTGGTGGGCTATGGTGATACGCTACAGTCGACAGGGTCCTGGGTTTGAGAATTGATACCAGTTGTCCTTGACTGGGTGTCTATTTGAGTTCAAGTAGTTATAGTCTGTGTTTTTTTGTTTTGGCTATAAGTGGTCATTCCATTTAGGTTTCATTTCAAGGATCTGGGGAAAGGAAATGAGCAGTTAGAGGAAGCTTGTCAAATAGATAAGCAAGCTGAGGCAAGGATGTTGCTTATTTGGTGGATGGTAATTCAATGAATGGTGTATGAAGTGAGATGGGATTCTGCTTCATAAGTAAAGTAAGTATGGACCCTGCTTATTGGGCAAGGTGAGTAGGTACACTGCCCTGATTAACATTACAAGGATGTTATACTGTGTTTAGAATCAACTATGTTATGGTTAGTTGTAACTAATGAATTTGGTGTACAAAGCTACGTTATGGAAGTTTAATAAAGGTTATCAAATGTCATTTGTTGTGATGTGTTTACTGAAGGGGACTGGGACAAACATAAATTATACATCATGGCTTTAGAACAGCCAGAGTCTGCATCAATTTACACATTTTAAATGAAAGCAGACAAGTCTGCAACCTAAATCTTAAATGAAACTCTGAAAATGTTCCAGTTTGATTTAAAAATGCCTTTTTCTCCAGAGATCAAATTCTAGACCCTCTTGCCTTCTTCACACTTTAGGCATTGAGATCTTCTACTTTATTTCATACAGTTTGAATGACTGATGAAATCATCCTTCATAATAAACATACTCAGAGTTTCAAACACTCAGACCCACACAAACATGTTTTCAGAAAGAATGAGGGCACTTCACGAAGCTCTTTTCAAATATACAGAGATGGTTCAAATATCAGCTCCCTCATTCAAAGACAACAAACTGCACTGCTGCAGAAAAACTTTCCTTTGATTTACTCCGAGTTTTCTTCTCTCATTTGAAAGCTAGATCAACCTTTCTAAAAGTCACTTGTTGCTTGGAGCGATATGTGATACACCCAGACTCTTTACAGTACGAGTCACCATGTCACAACACTAAAAGACATAAATGTGCGCGCGCGCACACACACACACACACACACACACACACACACACACACACACACACACACACACACACACACACACACACACAAAATGATTTCCTGACTATGAATAAAAAAGTAAATTGCTAGTTACTAGAAAGGCAACCATTTCATTTAGCAAGAAAGGCATTACTGCTCTTGGTGAGAAAATGTATTTTTTATATTTTTGGCTTGAATTAAAACATAGACGGTTGTTTTATGTGATGAGCTAATGAACAAAGACTCAAATGGGATTTACTATTGCCTGTTCTCTGGAGGAAATATTTTCAGATAGTAACAATATAGTTAATGAGTTACTATTTATTTATATCATGTGATAACGATGATATTCATAATGCAGGATATACACAAAAGGGGCAGCCACAAGTACTTCAAAATTCACTTGTATATTTGCATTGTCTCAAAAGTAAATTCACACTCTAGAATGTCAACATGCAGATCTCTAACAGTGGCAATGAAACCATTACATATAAAGAAATGTCCAAACTGACACGCATAGACGAGAATCATTTGGAGGGGCATGTAGGTCCCTTTTTGTTACAGTACACTGACCACAAGCATTAGTTTCTCAGTCCCTTCAGAAAATGAAAGCCATAGATTTGGAAAGAGAAAAGGAATTTAAAAGTAAAGTAGCACACCTCAAGTTCCTTGGATAGGGATATGTCATCAGATATCACTATCTCTGCAAGCACACATACTTTATAGGCATCATTCTGCATGGAAGCCAAGTTCTCTTATTTAACTGGCAACCACTGCGTTAATTCTGATTTTTTATATTCTCTGTCAACAGTGGAATGTTTTAGATATTTTTGTTGAGACATTATTTCTAGCTATGATGATATCATCTCAGAAATATATGCTGAAATTAATGCGTATGCTGCAAAATTAGTTCTATATATTTTGAAACCACCTCTTTCACGGATATAAGTTGACATACCACACCTTCATAACTGAAAGTCAACTATCCAACCATAGTTAACTTCCACCTTTCACCAAATCACCAACACAAATTAATTTGTAAATATTATTCATATTTTTGCTACAAGATCCTTGCAATTCATAAAAAGAGCTTTCCCTCTACCTGCCCTTCTGAATAGATATCTGTAGCTAAATATATTAAAATGTCTGATGTGTTTTATAGGGAAATAAAAATCGGAGTTGTTTTTCACAGTCAAATTTCATTTCTCTTTCTATACTAAGGGCTAATCTCTAGCACAATACTTAGATCATCATAAGAATAAAAATATTGAGAGTTTGCCTGAACGGTCATTTTTATGTCATAAAGTTTTTGGCTTCCAGCCATTTGTCGTTTGCATAAATTTTAAAAATGTTTGCAGGGTTATATTACAAATATGTGAAAAGTGGCTGACGTCAAAATATTAATTGCTAATATAAAGGATTTGCTGATAATCATATCCCAGTACACATTGGGTTTTCAACACAAGCAAAAACTACTGAAAATGTAGGTGTATGATTACATAGTGTTTTATTGTTATTCACTGCTACAAAGAAAATAATGCCTTGCACATGCTTACTGAAATATATTCAACTGCTACATTTACTTTTACTGAAAATAATAAAATTCAGAAAATAGAACTAAAGAAAATAGAATTGCCAGGTCTGTTAGATTAGCAAAGAAGATGCTGATTATTAACATGGGTTCATTGTGGTCATGGTTCATGAAAAAATGCTAACATTAGCACTAAGGAGCTAGTAGCACAGTCTATGCAATACAGCCTGAAAATAATTATTAATGTAGTAGAGGGTCAACAAGCACCAGAGACCCTGACATGGCAGCTAATACAGTAGTGAAATGTGAACAGCTCATATAGTGGCCTATCCCACAGTAAGTGGGGATGTGTCTGATGGAACCTTATGGCATGTTTGTGTAGTATGGTCACGATGAAGCTTGATCAAGAGTGGAAAGTTTCCACTATGACTACAACTGCTAAGCTAAGTAAAGGTCACACAGCAAAGTCCCCAGAATGCTTGTCTATAAATTAAATTTAAAGGGGGGTATAGGGCAGGCAGAACTGGGGAGTACCGAGTAGAGAAACACATGAAACATCAAGAGGAAGGGAATATAGGGGTAAGGGTGTAAGAGAATGAGTATAAACAAGGGTATTGTTTTTTACTTACTGAAACAGGTATCATTTTCTATTTTTGTAAGATGGGCAGATGGTAAAGGTTGCATGGGGATGGTGTGGATAGGAAGGATGAGACAGGGAAAGTAGCAAATGCATACAAGCATGTAAGACAGACAAAGACCAACAGGCGAGGTTCTTACACATATGGGGAGGGGATAGTAAGGCAGAGAGAGAGGGAGGACAAGAGGTGAAATGAAGAACTGATCTACAAACAGAGGACAGAATGGAATATAATAATGGGGACCACTGTCATGGGGGATAGTGTGGAGTGTCTGCAGCCTGAAGAGCTACACAGTGCCATATCCTGCCAGAAGTCAGTCACTGCCATGAATATCTTCATGGCTAGGTGTGGGCATTGTTAGCCTGCAAGTCAGGGCAAAGCAACTATGTGACTCTGTTAGCTGAATAGGAATGTGATCTATGCTGCCATTGTGGATGTATATCTGACTGTACACCATAGCCATAGATCCTCTGCTTCCTGCTGAGTGACCCAGTGTTTTTTTTCAAATATACATCCTTATTAAATTATCATGTATGACCTAGGCAATCTTACATTTATATGAATGAAAAACAACATTGGCACCACTTTAGTCTCAAACATTATACATCACAGACACCACTGAAACAATTGTAGTTGCAAACATTATACATCACTTATAATGATATAATATCCAGGCATTGTCAGTTAAGCATTATATGGCTCATTCAAATCCTGCCTCTTAAACCTCATTCCTTCTCTGCCTATATTGTTCCCACAATTCCCATGTTTTCCTATGTAGTTTGCTCCTTCACTTTTCTACAGATCCCAGTTTCAGTTGTTTTATGTCTGTTACTATATTCACTACTTCTAGTAAAGTTGGTCTAGACTTTGATTTCCATTTTCTAGTAATTGCCTTTTTGGCAGCCACCATAATTAGACTCAGCAAGGCTTTACTATATCTAGGCAATTCCAATTATAGCTCAAAAAAATCATCTCCCCAGTCAATCCAATCTGCTCACCCAGCATCTCCGACATAGTTGTCCACAGGGAATCCCTAAAGTCTGGCAAAAAATAAGTTCCCAGCCATCTCTTTCTTGTCTATCACACCTCCAGCATTTGCTATTCACCTGAGGAAAAAATCTTTGAAGTCTATTTGAGGTATAAAAATACCTATTTCAACACTTCCAGGCAAAGATCCTAAATCTTCTAGACTTTGTTGCATATTTGGGAGATATACATATATGCCCCATTGTCTCTTTGTGAATTGCTTATCCAGTTTCTCTTCCCAATCCTTTCTAAGCCCCTCTGACTGATTCTTATAATTATCATGCAATATTTTATATGCTGTACTAAATATTACTTTTTTATTGGCAACTTCTGAGACACTATTAAAAACTCCACCAGTGCTGGTCTTTCATTTAGGACCTGCCTATTCCTTTCTCTTTGCCTATACTATGATATCAATCCATGATAGGGTAAGCAATCTCTAACCTGTAGTTCAAATAAATTCTTGGCCTCTTCCAATTCTATTACCTTTACCTTTCTAGTTATTTGCTCCTAATACCTTGGTTCCTTTGCCAGTTTTCTCCAATAAATTCAGCCCCCTTGCCTATTTTCTGTATCCCTAACCACAGTCACCCTTATCGACAGAATCTCTTTTTTACATTCTCGTGCTGGTTTAGTTCTTAGAATACTCCCTGTTATTTGCCCCCTGTGCTAGCCAATGAGCTGGAGCTATTTTCCTCACTGTAGACACAGCACCAAAGGGAAGTGTTGGGCCTTCATTGATCATCCTCTTTAGAGTGTCCTCCATCACCCAGCACAGATGCAGCCCTGGAGACCACCAGTTACCAAGCAGGTGATCACAACACACAGGTACAGAATGTGGCAACTGCTGCCTCACCTCATCCATAACTGCAAAGGACACTGCATAAAATGAAAAAAGAGAGAGTGAGAGGGACAAGGTAATAAAGGAGAAATACATTAAAAAGGTGAGGATATACATAAATAGAGAAGAGGAATAGAAAACAGTTATCAACACTGTGGTCAATTTTGTTACCTTGTACAGGAGCTAAAGAAAGGAAAATTAAGTTATGTATGCAATGACAAATCAAAGGCAATTTAGAGGCATTAAACAGACGTTGCAAATGGTTTACTATTGAAATTCCAAATCCACTTTGGTTGACCATTCAGAATGTCGACCCAAAATACTGAATTCGGAATTTCAAAACAGCAACCGAGGTGAAAATGAATACATCGACATCTGTAGTTCAATGTATTTGACATAGCAGGAGGTGAAGTCAGTCACCTCCTGCTATGCACATTAATGTACTGTTACACTCTACAATCAATGGTAGAATTATTTTGCAGGGTGGGTCGCCCCCTGCATCCTCCCCCAATGTGGGGGGTGAGCACCCTGCACATTAAATATACCAACTCCAAGATTGCACTACAGGGTGATAATGGGCTAATTCCCCGTTCCTCACTGAACCACGATCCAACTTCACCAGTGCAAACACAAGCATTGAAACAGAAGTCATATGCCACAATAATCGCAATTTCATGATGCCTGGGCAGCCATTGTAGTTTCTAGATACAAAGTTGTATTTTTCTATTATTTCAATATGTAATTTTAATTAAATGCTTTCCAGTAGATGGCCCTGTAACATTTTTCTAATTTATGTGAAATCGGGCTTGAATGAAACTTTAAACTGTTTTTCATGTTTATAACCGATTCCTTTTTCATAATAGACATTTGATTCTCCTTGCCCTATTGTATTTATATTGTATTTTTATGTCTTTCTTTCTTTTAAATGCATAGTTGTTTTAGAAAGCATACTTAAATGGATGATGTTTGTTAATTTTTACGTAAATGAAGGTAGTCCCATGAACTATTTTTCACACTGCTGAAGCCTTTATTGGTGAAACCAACTTTTTTGTGGTCCTACTGTGGATGCTTTTCTTAGTTTCAATAAATTTAATTGCTTTCTTAAGTGCTGGGTTTGGTTACTTGCATTTGCATGTATGGTTTCTTAAACATATTAGAATGTCTACACTGCACAAAAATCGAACATTCCTGGTGGTTATTATCCTCCTCAAGGCTACATAATATACTCTGCCATGCATTTTGTGAAAAAAATCCACAGTATTCACAGAACAGTAAACAAACAAACAAACAAACCGTGGTGTCAGTACTGCTCCTTCCTGGTTCACAAGTCTTCAAAACTATCATTTGCAATGACATCTCCTATAATATATTTAGAGCAAATCTATTGTCTCTACAGAAGAGTCACATCTGTTTAATAGTAGGTTTAGCTTCAAACAGTGTAAGGCCTCGGTTTGGCATAAAGACCTTTGAGATCTGTAAAACTGCAGTTGAGGCTTTGCCTGGAGTCAGTGACCAGTCTGTGCACTATATAGCATGGGAGTGGGCATAACAAAAAAAGAATACAACCGTTTTATTTATAAATTCTCAGTCTATAGCAGTGATAGCTTGTGAGGTGATTGTATTTTTTTCCAAGAAGGACAAACTTGTATTTATGGACAACTATCATAACAGCAAAAAATTGTGCAACATTTTTTAAAAGTTGAGGTCAGTGTATGCATATATATCAGCCTGTTTGCTCATTTGTTTGCTTGTTTGTTAATCAGGGTAACTGATCCTTTTATGAGCAATTTCACTCACAGCACAGGAAGTACAATAAAATAATGTGAGTGTTTACAGAGAGAAGAAATATATATATATATATATATATATATATATATATATATATATATATATATATATATATATTATTTCAAGAAATGCTGCTTTATACTTATTATGCTTTGTATTTACATATATATAATCCTTATATGTATCAGATTTCCTGCTATGAAGACGGTGCAAATTATTGATTGCTTGAGGTGAATGTTTCCTTTAGGCTGTAAGTGTCATAAGGAAAAGAGCTACGGGATTAGTAATGGAGCTGAATTCACCTTAAGGAGAAGGAATTAGGAAGTAATGGAGTTGAATTAATGCCCTTAACAGACCACTCAGAGATATGGTTTGTATAGCAGTGATGAGGAAAGGCTAGTGATTTAACATTACATACATTTATCTTAAGGCACTTACAGGAAGCCAGATTTTCCCTAAATTGATTATAGGAAATATTACTGCAAATAAGAGTTTGTTGGAAATGTGAATCAGGAAATAACAGGAGTGACACCACAGTTTATTTGTTTATTCAATCATTCATTCATTCATTCATTCATTAATTAATTAATTCATTCATTCATCCATTCATTCGTGCTTGCTTGGAAGGGTATTGCAATGATCACAATGAACCAGTTTCACCTTGAGTGAATACAAATATAGGAATTAGTGCAGTGAGATAAATGTACTAGTAGACATAGCATCTTGCTAGTGCAAGACAATCAGAAAATGAAAATATCATGTGACATTCTAGACTAAAACAAAATAGGCTGTATATATGCTGACAATCCACATAGAAATGTAGAGTGGCAATATGCAGCAAGATTCACAGTCCAAGGGACAAGTTCATAGGTATATACTGGGCCAACGGCCCTGGAGCCTTTACTTTGATTAAACAGCTGTCCTAGCTGTGGGTTTAATTCCTCATTGCAAGCCTAGCCCATAGAAGTGCCCTGGCATCATGCAGCCGTTAGTTCCCAGTGCCTCTATCAAATAGAGCTACTGGAGTGATCCCCGGGGTGAACTTTCTATTTCCTATCCACTCATCAAGATTTCTCTTGAAAAATTAAAAACAAGTAGAATGTAGTGTAACCAGACAAACCCAGAAGTAAAGTCCTTAGTAGAAAATAAGGCGTCAATGCTGAGAGTAAAAACACTTTAATATCCACAAGTCCACAAAAACAGGATAAAAGTAGGTTAGCGCTTTCACGGTTGCCCACTTCTTCAGACCATAATAAAACCAAACAAATACAGAGAATTTAAATACTATACTGTTTTTATTGGATGCCTAATTAATGAGGCAATCCTCTTTTTTTCAACAGAGGTTTTAAAGAGACTGCACTATTCAAACCCATTGGAGCATATGCTTTAAAATCAACAATCCACCTCAATTCAGTATATTCCATCTTATTACATAAATCACCTTCTCCTAAACTGTTATTAACTATTTGTAAAACCAAAAACTTAAAACTATGACTAACCCCAGCTTCAGGCATATGTTTGGTTAGTGCATTAGTTGTTTTATTATGTATATCATTCAGGTGCTCTAGCACCCTCTTCTTAAGTATACAATTGGTTTTACCTATGTAAAAACAATCACATAGGTTACACTTAGCCATATATACTATATTCCTAGTAGAGAAATCTGCATAAAATGAAAATTCTATGTGTTTGGAAGTCACAGGGTATACCACCATGCAAGTGGACCAGATGTTACTACAGGCTTTACAACTCCTGCAAGCATAAGTACCCTTGCATTCCGAAATGAACTGTCCATAGGACCTACTATGCTTGTAGCATAGATGTTGTTTTAAGTTCTTGCTATTCTTAAAACTAAATTTAGGAACAGGTTCTATGACTCTACGTATCTTTGGATCCATCAATAGGATAGGACAGTTCCTTTTAACAATCTCACATACCTTATTGACTTCACCAGAATATGTTATACACATCCTCTTTACTAACCTAGTATTATCTGTAGCTTTTGTATTTTCTGGGGCTGCAGAAGATGTGTCCGAAAAAAACTGTTTTGTTTTAGTCCATCCTAACATGTTAACTTCCTGCATTGTCCTTTCTATCTCACAAATTCTGGATCCCCTACTCACAATTTCTGTACATATTGAATCAAGAGTCTCCTTTAAGGATTCTGGATCTGTGTGCAATCTCATACACCTAAGTACCTGATTTTTTATCACATTCTTGGTAATGTGCCTAGGGTGCACGCTGGTGCAATGTAATATATTATTTTTCCTACATGATTTCTTATATAACTTGGTAGACAAACTGCTAAGCATGTTCCTACTAACAGTTATATCTAAGAAATCAATAGTCTCTAAGGAGTAAAGAAAATGACAAATAGGTGGTGGTATTTTCCAAGTAGCAAACAAAATCATTAAGTTCTTCCTCATTTCCATGCCATATGAAAAAAATGTCATCCACAAAATGTTTATACAAGGTGACGTGATCTAAATATATCATTACTCAAAACAGACTATTTTTGCTAGTTGGCAAAAACTATGTTCACATACGTGTGCCACTCCTACTATTTGGAGAAAGTATTCTGAATCAAAAAGGAATACATTGTTTTACAAGATCAAATCTAATAGGGCACAGATCATATTAATCTTTTAACTAGAGAATTTACTTTCTTTAGCCAAAAATTGCTGCACATTCTCTACTCCATCTACATTAGGAATAACTCTAAATATAGAATTAATGTCTAAAGTGACAAAGTGCACTTCCCTGATTTCATTCTCACTCCTACACTGAGCCCATATGTATAATTGTTCAAAAACTGTTTGCTATCTCTTAAAACAGTCTCCTCTTTATCTAAAATGCTCCTTGGCTGCTTTTCAACATATATGGACATTGGCTCTGTGAGCCACCCTCTCCCTGATACAATGGGTCGGAAGGGAGAATTTAAAGTATCTATGTGCACTTGGGCAAACCATATATCACTGGTATAGCAGGATGCTGGACAGAGAAATATGTATACAGAGAATAATCTGTTTGGTCTGTCATAAGCAAGTCATATATATAGAAATGTAATCTATTGATGATACCATTCACCTGATATTTCTGTAGAATGACATAAACTGTATTGACATGTAACATCTCGTGCATTTTAGTCAGGTAGTCTAACTTGTCAAAAACAACTATCCCACCACCCTTGTCTGCTGGTCTGATGACCAAATGGTCAGCTTTGGTCAGCACATTTAATGCTTCACATTCCTCAGTTGATAAATTGAAAAAAATAGCCTTACATTTTTCATTTTTTTTTTTTAAGTCATCCTCATCCTCATAATAAAAAAAAGCTTCCATAGCTGGAATTTTTTCGAAGAAGGTTTCTTAAAAGTAAAAAAAGCATTCTGTGTTAATTGTTAATCCCAAAAAGACAGTTTTTACATATATTTATTTATTAAAAAAAAAAAAACTAGAATTGAGAATGTCTCCATGGTCCATCTTTGCAAGAAAAAAAGAAGATAACCCTTTGTTCAATATTGGTAACTGCTCATTAGTGAGTGCAATTGATGACAAATTAAATACCAAATTGTCTACTTCTGATTGTGTGTTTGTGGGCCTTTGTTCTGAATTAATGAATCAGACTGCTGCTGTCCCGTTCCCCCTGCGACTGCATGATCTCCTCCCTTTTTTTCCTCCTTTTTCTAGGCTTTTTTCAAAAAAGCAAATTATGATTTATTATATTACTACTACTACATTGTCCAACCCTGGTCATAGTAACACTTTTCTTTCTTACTAAGTGATTACTATTTGTTGCTGAAATTTGTTGCTGAAGCACTTTTTTTAAATTAGTCAGGATAGATCTCCCTGAAAAGCTGTTTTATTATTGCCAATATCAGCAATGGGTAAAAGTTTTTTCTACAACAACTTTCTCACAAGTTTATATTAGAGGGAGAGAGGTTCACATTATTAACAAACATTAGTTTAAATTATGTCATCATCATTTCATCAATCACAATTACTCACATTGTCTCTGTTAATTAGTCCATTTATGCCTAATATCAGAGCGCCGATTTTGTGCAGTCGGCTCAGTTAAAGTCTGCCTCATACAGTATCCCTTTGAACAAACCAGGGCAGAGGGATTAGATTGTGTATCTGATGCATTCAAGGGTACAGCCATTGGCATAGTCTTGGCTGTACTACAAGTTCCACTAATGTTTCCTCTCCAAACATTATTATTAGAGAAATTAACTAACCCTGGTGAATGTCACTCCATTGCCTGATCTCTAGTAGTAATGTCAACGTCCCTATCCATCGCATGTTGCTCTGTTACTGAAGAACCTCCTAAAAATCCGATTGGATGAATGCTTCTGGGCCAAGAGAAGATGTTACCATCATGTAACTCAGTGTAATCTCTTCAGAGCTTCTTAATCTTCTCTTTTTCAAGTTTTCTCTCGTAAAGTGAGATTTTTAGCAATAATTCATCCATGAGTTCATCAAATACCTCTCCCTTGAAAAAAACAATTAAATATAACGTCATCTCACTGATGTCTTTAGCCAAAGAGTCTTCTTCTGGTCTAAAGAAATCATTTAACAGTGCCATATAGTCTAAACTTAATTGTAAGTTCAGTATCTGCCACCTTTTTAATAGTTCCGGAAAACTATCCCCATAGGACAGCATTTTTAATATTCAAAGTCCTCTTGGAACTATCTTGTGAAAGATGGCAGCCTCAAAATGATAGCGCTGCCATAACAAGCACTTATGCTTGAATTAAGCAAAAACACGGATCCTGTGTACTCCACTAAAAACAGCCAAAACACTCCAGCGAGTAAACTGTAAAATGCTTTAATTTTAAATGTACAAAAGTAAAATCCACTTTTCGTCAAGAAAGTATCCCAAATTCCGCAGAAAGCTATTATAAATTACTACATCAAGTGTCTTAAATATATTAAAACAAATCACATGGTATTCTAATTAAACCTTAAAGTGGTACCAGTGTTCACTTTTGTATTTTCTTTTTTAATACTGATAAATAGTTAGTAAGTATTACGTCCGTAAACACTTGTGATTAATTTCTGTTACTTTTAAGAACTTTTCTTTGCAGAATTATTAATAATGGTAACTAAATATTACAATATGTAGTACCACTCGTACATAATCCTTTGAAAATAAAAATAAAAATAAAAACAAAAACACTTATACTCTGTAACTCAAATAGCACCTGCCAACCTTGAACATTCTGTCTGTAACAGTTCTAACATGCATGTAGTATACTTTAAAATGTGCGAAAAAAACGAAAAATAAAACAAGTGAAAGAAGAGCGAACCAAAGCCACTAGGAAACTCAGGCAAGAAGAAATATTGTAAACGTATTTTAATAAAACCGTTTTCACTCTTGCAAAGCAGGAGCTTCTTCAGACAAATTGAAAAGTACAAAAACACTTCTTTTAAAAGTAACAGCTGATTAATTCTATGATGTCATTTCCTTTCCAGCTGATAATATTACGGACCACTTTTTATATAATAATAAAACAAATTTGTAATTAAGTCTTCATAAAATTTCTTGAACTTTAACTGTGTTCACATTTATATAAACAATATTTTATATTTACTTTAAGTAAATTTTTGATACATTTAAAAATACAGTTAAAAGTCGTATGGTACACCAGAACTTTTTATCTTAAGCATACTAATACCCCGAGGGGACAACAATAAACTACATGTTAAAGAATACATCTAATTCTGTATTTGGAAGTATTGTACAGAATTTTATAAATGGTATAAAAGGTACAAAAAGTTTTAGTGTATATATTTTAATATGCAGTCATACATAATGATAAATGTCCTACCCTCAATAAGTGATAGTTCAATTTCTTAAATAACTTTTATATTTCAAAATAACTGATATGTTGCAGGTCTCATTCAACCCAGGGGGGGAAAAAGCATTTAAAAGTAGTTGCCATTCAAGTTCTTTTAATTCAAGGAGAAGGGACTGAGGACCCCCCCTAATACCCACTTTTACCAAGTCAATCCCCATAAAGCAAAAGCTGTGTCCAACATGTTCTACAATGTGCTTTGATAGGGCATTGTCAGTTTTTTTGTTTCTTATAGCGTAATTATGTTGGTAAACACGGTCACGCATCTTTCGGTCCGTCTTACCAACATAAAACGCAGCACAGCAATTACACTGGGCTAAGTAAACAACAGACTTGGTTTCACACCCAATCTTGTGTTTGATGTAAAATTTCTCATTCCTTATAACAAAGGAATTCCCTGTTTTCAGTAACCTGCACCAATTACAGAGACCACAAGGGACACTACCAGTTTGTCTTGAGGGGAAATTACTAGAATCACTAGTTTGCAGCAGTTCTTTTAAATTTCTACCTCTCCTGAATACAAATAAAGGGAAGGAACCCAGAATTTCCAATAAGTAAGCATTATTCATGATAAAATGCCAGTTCTTCTTTATAATGGAACACATACTATCAATGTGTTTATTGTGAGTTAGAATAAGACTGGTCTTAAAATCTTGTATAGAACTCACAGTGGTTTGTCTATTATCATTATTCTCATATGAGGGAGGACTGAGTTCATTACTAGGTGTAGGTGTTTGCATGTTTTCAATATTCAGAGGGTCACTTAAGTTAGAGTTAGAGAGTAATGGCTTATAAAACCCTAACACTCTCTTCTGTGAAACCTCTTTAATTAAGCTGTCAAGGAGTTCACAGGGGTAACCCCTATTCAAAAACATGCCTTTGAGGTTGGAACACTCAATTTCAAAAGCTATATCAGTATTACACATACGTGTAGCTCTCACTAATTGGCCCTTTACTATGGACTTTTTCTGTTTCCATGGGTGGTTGCTGGAATAGTGTAGGAAAGCATTACAGTATGTGTGTTTTCTGAAAATGCTAGACAGGAATCGCTTATTGTCGACATCCTTAATGAGCTTCACATCTAGGTAGTCTATCTCTTTGTCAGAGAAATGGTGAGTGAACGTTAGGAAAGGACAAGAAGTGTTCATTTTCCTTAATAAGTTGAGGGCACAATCTTCATCTCCCTGTATAAGGATAAATACGTTGTCTAAAAAACGCGTATAAAATTTTCTTGTCTCTTTAAATAAGGCATCTTTGAACAGGAATGTCTTTTCCCAATACGCAACCACTAAATTGGCAACGCTCCCCCCACATGGGGAACCCATTGCAATACCTCTTTTTTGGAGGTAATAGTTGTTGTCAAAAATGAAGAAATTAGATGTTAAAATGATGTCAAGTAAGATTGTGACGACATCAATTTCATCTTTAGGTGCTCCGAGGTCAAGTAACATCAATTCGACCCATTCAATAGCCTCACAGTGTGGTATGCAAGTATATAAATCAACAACATCAATTGTTAAGAAGTTGTTTGAAGGGTCAAAGGGAATGTCGTTGATGGACGTTAAAAAAGACCATGAGTCTTTACAGATCTGGGGTAACAACTTAAGATATTTATTTAAGATGTAATCAACAACCTTAGCACAAGGGTACGTGATACAACATCTCCCATCCACCAGGGCCCGCATAGGTGGATCCACCAAGTTTTTGTGTATTTTGGGGATTCCAAACATTACTGGGACTCTGGGGAAGGAGATGTTGATGAAGTTAAAGGTTTCCATATCTATCCTTCCTTCTATGAATAAATCCCTGAGGTACCCTTTAATGCGATTGTAGTTACCTGACATCTCATTAAGAGATGAAGTTTCATACGCTGGTGTGTTGAGTACTTTAAACATCTTAACGTTATAGTCATCCTTGTCAAGGATGACCAAACCCCACCTTTATCTGGTTTAATAACTCTAATAGGAAAATTCCTAAGGTTTTCCAGACTGGCCCTTTGTTCAGGTGAAATGTTGTTCCTGTTATCAAACCACCTAATATTCTGGAATAAGAATCTAAGATCTATTTCACAAGCATATTCAAATGTTTGTAAAATGGGGTGTAGTGGAGGGTTAAACGTACTCGACATTTTAAAAGGGTGTATGTCTAAAGCAGAATCACCTTTAAATAAAACTCTAAGATTTAACCTGCGTACATAACATTTCAAGTCCATCAAGCATTTAGGTAGACTAATCCTCTGGTCCGGAACAAACGATAGCCCAAAAGCTAATAATTCAATAAGTTCTTGATCAATGTTAACATCGGAGAAGTTGTACACAGTAAAATCTCCTTTTATATTTTTCAAGATGCTAGGTTTGCCAATTGGAAAAACAGGAAGTTCATTTCCTAATTGTTCGAGTTGTTTTTCCTTTGGTTTTTCCTCCGCCCTAAAAAAGATTTATTCTGATTATTGTAGTTAGGGTGGTGTCCATTTTTATTGTAGTTGGATTTTATCCTGTTACTTCTCCTCGGTTGTTGGACCGATGGGCCTTCGTCACCATCTTCATTTTCGACATCATTCTCTTCTACTGGGTAAAGACCATCCCTAACATTACTGTTATTAGTTGAACCATCTTGGTTAGAAGAACCCTTTGTAATTTTAACCAAGTTAGGGTACGCCATCTCAGCAGCGTATGCTTGACGGTCTCTTGTTAGTTTTTTGATTTTATTAGTTTTTAATTTAACCAACAAGGAGTCAATACTATCAAAGATCCGGTGATAATCGTATTTATACCGAGAAAAATTGAGGTCAACTTTAATTTTACTGTCCAGGGCATTAGTTTCGAGCAATAAGGCGTCAATGTGTTTTTCATAATGTTTGACCATGACGCCTAATAACTTGAGCCCTTGTTTATTCAAAACACAATTGAGTTCGTCTACAAACAAAGAGTCAGAGAATAGCCCAGTAGGTGTAAAGGAACTCCTTAAGCCTTTAGGCACGATACTCTCTCTGATGCATTGTTTAAAATAGGAAACTTCCAGTTGGAGTTTCCTAATTTTCAGCATGTTATTATCCAAGAGTTTTAAATTTATAGAAATATTGTCATCAGTATTACCTGACATACTTGTCCCCGTAGCCGACGGCCCCGTAGGTCCAAAAGCAAAGACTTCAATATTGTTGGCCCATTCACCAAAGGAGGGTACGCCAATAAGCCCAGGGTTACAGCTGTTGCCACTCAAGGTGTTACAGTTGTTTGCCCCAGTCGCAAGAACGTTACCAACATGCCGGGTAGAACCATCCGTTTGTCTTGTTGCTGCAGGCGGTGTCAAACCAAGTATAATTTCAGGAGCGTTAGGGGTCAATACAGAACCGACCGTTCTCTGTGCTTGTCCAGGCTCAATGGAATTGGAAGAGCTACTGGCCGACCTCATCACATTGTTGTTCAAAGAAGAAGCAGCAGTGTTCCGTAAATTAAATGCACCGTTAGACTCAATAATGTCTAACCGTGAGTTGAGGGAATCAAGGCGCTGGGTGAGTAGAACCAACAAGTCCCCAACATTGTTTCCATCACGAGCAGGAAGAACATCCACTGACGGCGTGTTCTCTGTCCCAAAGAGAACCGGAGTCCTAGGGCTAGACATGTCGCACACACAAACTAGCGAAAAAAACGAAAAATAAAACAAGTGAAAGAAGAACGAACCAAAGCCACTAGGAAACTCAGGCAAGAAGAAATATTGTAAACGTATTTTAATAAAACCGTTTTCACTCTTGCAAAGCAGGAGCTTCTTCAGACAAATTGAAAAGTACAAAAACACTTCTTTTAAAAGTAACAGCTGATTAATTCTATGATGTCATTTCCTTTCCAGCTGATAATATTACGGACCACTTTTTATATAATAATAAAACAAATTTGTAATTAAGTCTTCATAAAATTTCTTGAACTTTAACTGTGTTCACATTTATATAAACAATATTTTATATTTACTTTAAGTAAATTTTTGATACATTTAAAAATACAGTTAAAAGTCGTATGGTACACCAGAACTTTTTATCTTAAGCATACTAATACCCCGAGGGGACAACAATAAACTACATGTTAAAGAATACATCTAATTCTGTATTTGGAAGTATTGTACAGAATTTTTCAAAATGGTATAAAAGGTACAAAAAGTTTTAGTGTATATATTTTAATATGCAGTCATACATAATGAAAAATGTCCTACCCTCAATAAGTGATAGTTCAATTTCTTAAATAACTTTTATATTTCAAAATAACTGATATGTTGCAGGTCTCATTCAACCCAGGGGGGGGAAAAGCATTTAAAAGTAGTTGCCATTCAAGTTCTTTTAATTCAAGGAGAAGGGACTGAGGACCCCCCCTAATACCCACTTTTACCAAGTCAATCCCCATAAAGCAAAAGCTGTGTCCAACATGTTCTACAATGTGCTTTGATAGGGCATTGTCAGTTTTTTTGTTTCTTATAGCGTAATTATGTTGGTAAACACGGTCACGCATCTTTCGGTCCGTCTTACCAACATAAAACGCAGCACAGCAATTACACTGGGCTAAGTAAACAACAGACTTGGTTTCACACCCAATCTTGTGTTTGATGTAAAATTTCTCATTCCTTATAACAAAGGAATTCCCTGTTTTCAGTAACCTGCACCAATTACAGAGACCACAAGGGACACTACCAGTTTGTCTTGAGGGGAAATTACTAGAATCACTAGTTTGCAGCAGTTCTTTTAAATTTCTACCTCTCCTGAATACAAATAAAGGGAAGGAACCCAGAATTTCCAATAAGTAAGCATTATTCACGATAAAATGCCAGTTCTTCTTTATAATGGAACACATACTATCAATGTGTTTATTGTGAGTTAGAATAAGACTGGTCTTAAAATCTTGTATAGAACTCACAGTGGTTTGTCTATTATCATTATTCTCATATGAGGGAGGACTGAGTTCATTACTAGGTGTAGGTGTTTGCATGTTTTCAATATTCAGAGGGTCACTTAAGTTAGAGTTAGAGAGTATGACTGCATATTAAAATATATACACTAAAACTTTTTGTACCTTTTATACCATTTTGAAAAATTCTGTACAATACTTCCAAATACAGAATTAGATGTATTCTTTAACATGTAGTTTATTGTTGTCCCCTCGGGGTATTAGTATGCTTAAGATAAAAAGTTCTGGTGTACCATACGACTTTTAACTGTATTTTTAAATGTATCAAAAATTTACTTAAAGTAAATATAAAATATTGTTTATATAAATGTGAACACAGTTAAAGTTCAAGAAATTTTATGAAGACTTAATTACAAATTTGTTTTATTATTATATAAAAAGTGGTCCGTAATATTATCAGCTGGAAAGGAAATGACATCATAGAATTAATCAGCTGTTACTTTTAAAAGAAGTGTTTTTGTACTTTTCAATTTGTCTGAAGAAGCTCCTGCTTTGCAAGAGTGAAAACGGTTTTATTAAAATACGTTTACAATATTTCTTCTTGCCTGAGTTTCCTAGTGGCTTTGGTTCGCTCTTCTTTCACTTGTTTTATTTTTCGTTTTTTTCGCTAGTTTGTGTGTGCGACATGTCTAGCCCTAGGACTCCGGTTCTCTTTGGGACAGAGAACACGCCGTCAGTGGATGTTCTTCCTGCTCGTGATGGAAACAATGTTGGGGACTTGTTGGTTCTACTCACCCAGCGCCTTGATTCCCTCAACTCACGGTTAGACATTATTGAGTCTAACGGTGCATTTAATTTACGGAACACTGCTGCTTCTTCTTTGAACAACAATGTGATGAGGTCGGCCAGTAGCTCTTCCAATTCCATTGAGCCTGGACAAGCACAGAGAACGGTCGGTTCTGTATTGACCCCTAACGCCCTGAAATTATACTTGGTTTGACACCGCCTGCAGCAACAAGACAAACGGATGGTTCTACCCGGCATGTTGGTAACGTTCTTGCGACTGGGGCAAACAACTGTAACACCTTGAGTGGCAACAGCTGTAACCCTGGGCTTATTGGCGTACCTCCTTTGGTGAATGGGCCAACAATATTGAAGTCTTTGCTTTGGACTGACCCACGGGGGGCCGTCGGCTACGGGGACAAGTATGTCAGGTAATACTGATGACAATATTTCTATAAATTTAAAACTCTTGGATAATAACATGCTGAAAATTAGGAAACTCCAACTGGAAGTTTCCTATTTTAAACAATGCATCAGAGAGAGTATCGTGCCTAAAGGCTTAAGGAGTTCCTTTACACCTACTGGGCTATTCTCTGACTCTTTGTTTGTAGACGAACTCAATTGTGTTTTGAATAAACAAGGGCTCGAGTTATTAGGCGTCATGGTCAAACATTATGAAAACACATTGACGCCGACGCCTTTGCTGCTAAACTAATGCCCTGGACAGTAAAATTAAAGTTGACCTCAATTTTTCTCGGTATAAATACGATTATCACCGGATCTTTGATAGTATTGACTCCTTGTTGGTTAAATTAAAAACTAATGAAATCAAAAAACTAACAAGAGACCGCCACATATACGCTGCTGAGATGGCGCTTTCTAACTTGGTTAAAATTACAAAGGGTTCTTCTAACCAAGATGGTTCAACTAATAACAGTAATGTTAGGGATGGTCTTTACCCAGTAGAAGAGAATGATGTCGAAAATGAAGATGGTGACGAAGGCCCATCGGTCCAACAACCGAGGAGAAGTAACAGGATAAAATCCAACTACAATAAAATGGACACCACCCTAACTACAATAATCAGAATAAATCTTTTAGGGCGGAGGAAAACCAAAGGAAAAACAACTCGAACAATTAGGAAATGAACTTCCTGTTTTTCCAATTGGCAAACCTAGCATCTTGAAAAATATAAAAGGAGATTTTACTGTGTACAACTTCTCCGATGTTAACATTGATCAAGAACTTATTGAATTATTAGCTTTTGGGCTATCGTTTGTTCCGGACCAGAGGATTAGTCTACCTAAATGCTTGATGGACTTGAAATGTTATGTACGCAGGTTAAATCTTAGAGTTTTATTTAAAGGTGATTCTGCTTTAGACATACACCCTTTTAAAATGTCGAGTACGTTTAACCCTCCACTACACCCCATTTTACAAACATTTGAATATGCTTGTGAAATAGATCTTAGATTCTTATTCCAGAATATTAGGTGGTTTGAAAACAGGAACAACATTTCACCTGAACAAAGGGCCAGTCTGGAAAACCTTAGGAATTTTCCTATTAGGGTGATTAAACCAGATAAAGGTGGGGTTTGGTCATCCTTGACAAGGATGACTATAACGTTAAGATGTTTAAAGTACTCAACACACCAGCGTATGAAACTTCATCTCTTAATGAGATGTTAGGTAACTACAATCGCATTAAAGGGTACCTCAGGGATTTATTCATAGAAGGAAGGATAGATATGGAAACCTTTTTCCTTTTCATCAACATCTCCTTCCCCAGAGTCCCAGTAATGTTTGGAATCCCCAAAATACACAAAACTTGGTGGATCCACCCATGCGGGCCCTGGTGGATGGGAGATGTTGTATCAATGCACTTTGTGCTAAGGTTGTTGATTACATCTTAAATAAATATCTTAAGTTGTTACCCCAGATCTGTAAAGACTCATGGTCTTTTTTAACGTCCATCAACGACATTCCCTTTGACCCTTCAAACAACTTCTTAACAATTGATGTTGTTGATTTATATACTTGCATACCACACTGTGAGGCTATTGAATGGGTCGAATTGATGTTACTTGACCTCGGAGCACCTAAAGATGAAACTGATGTCGTCACAATCTTACTTGACATCATTTTAACATCTAATTTCTTCATTTTTGACAACAACTATTACCTCCAAAAAAGAGGTATTGCAATGGGTTCCCCATGTGGGAGTTGCCAATTTAGTGGTTATGTATTGGGAAAAGACATTCCTGTTCAAAGATGCCTTATTTAAAGAGACAAGAAAATTTTATACGCTGCTACGCGTTTTTTAGACAACGTATTTATGCTTATACAGGGAGATGAAGATTGTGCCCTCAACTTATTAAGGAAAATGAGCACTTCTTGTCCTTTCCTAACGTTCACTCACCATTTCTCTGACAAAGAGATAGACTACCTAGATGTGAAGCTCATTAAGGATGTCGACAATAAGCGATTCCTGTCTAGCATTTTCAGAAAACACACATACTGTAATGCTTTCCTACACTATTCCAGCAACCACCCATGGAAACAGAAAAAGTCCATAGTAAAGGGCCAATTAGTGAGAGCTACACGTATGTGTAATACTGATATAGCTTTTGAAATTGAGTGTTCCAACCTCAAAGGCATGTTTTTGAATAGGGGTTACCCCTGTGAACTCCTTGACAGCTTAATTAAAGAGGTTTCACAGAAGAGAGTGTTAGGGTTTTATAAGCCATTACTCTCTAACTCTAACTTAAGTGACCCTCTGAATATTGAAAACATGCAAACACCTACACCTAGTAATGAACTCAGTCCTCCCTCATATGAGAATAATGATAATAGACAAACCACTGTGAGTTCTATACACGATTTTAAGACCAGTCTTATTCTAACTCACAATAAACACATTGATAGTATGTGTTCCATTATAAAGAAGAACTGGCATTTTATCGTGAATAATGCTTACTTATTGGAAATTCTGGGTTCCTTCCCTTTATTTGTATTCAGGAGAGGTAGAAATTTAAAAGAACTGCTGCAAACTAGTGATTCTAGTAATTCCCCTCAAGACAAACTGGTAGTGTCCCTTGTGGTCTCTGTAATTGGTGCAGGTTACTGAAAACAGGGAATTCCTTTGTTATAAGGAATGAGAAATTTTACATCAAACACAAGATTGGGTGTGAAACCAAGTCTGTTGTTTACTTAGCCCAGTGTAATTGCTGTGCTGCGTTTTATGTTGGTAAGACGGACCGAAAGATGCGGACCCCGTGTTTACCAACATAATTACGCTATAAGAAACAAAAAAACTGACAATGCCCTATCAAAGCACATTGTAGAACATGTTGGACACAGCTTTTGCTTTATGGGGATTGACTTGGTAAAAGTGGGTATTGGGGGGGTCCTCAGTCCCTTCTCCTTGAATTAAAAGAACTTGAATGGCAACTACTTTTAAATGCTTTTCCCCCCCTGGGTTGAATGAGACCTGCAACATATCAGTTATTTTGAAATATAAAAGTTATTTAAGAAATTGAACTATCACTTATTGAGGGTAGGACATTTATCATTATGTATGACTGCATATTAAAATATATACACTAAAACTTTTTGTACCTTTTATACCATTTTGAAAAATTCTGTACAATACTTCCAAATACAGAATTAGATGTATTCTTTAACATGTAGTTTATTGTTGTCCCCTCGGGTATTAGTATGCTTAAGATAAAAGTTCGGGTGTACCATACGACTTTTAACTGTATTTTTAAATGTATCAAAAATTTACTTAAAGTAAATATAAAATATTGTTTATATAAATGTGAACACAGTTAAAGTTCAAGAAATTTTATGAAGACTTAATTACAAATTTGTTTTATTATTATATAAAAAGTGGTCCGTAATATTATCAGCTGGAAAGGAAATGACATCATAGAATTAATCAGCTGTTACTTTTAAAAGAAGTGTTTTTGTACTTTTCAATTTGTCTGAAGAAGCTCCTGCTTTGCAAGAGTGAAAACGGTTTTATTAAAATACGTTTACAATATTTCTTCTTGCCTGAGTTTCCTAGTGGCTTTGGTTCGCTCTTCTTTCACATACTTTAAAATGTAGTAAAATACAGTAAAATAAAATAAAATAAAGTAATATAAAATTAAAGTTAAGCTAAATGAAATGACATAAAATAGAGTGGCGTAATGAACCACAAAATATGTGGTACTTTGTAAAGCCATCAGATACTAGATATTGTTGTTATTACTGTGGGTTATTGTTATTCAAACTCCTCTAAATCAACCAACAGACTTTACAAGTACAAACCCAACTTTTCCTAAATGTGGTGTAGAACTCCCCTCTTCTTTATCTGGCTAGGTTTTTTAACCTTAAAATACACATTATAGAGCTCATTTCGTTTATGCCTGGATATTGGCAGGCATTCACTCTAAGTTGCCAGAGGAGTTCATTTCTTTCTAATTTTAAAGACTCAGGTCCACCTCTTCCATCGTTCCTTAACTGGTCAAGAACCCTAAATTTAAATTCATGTCCCTCAAATTCACTTATATGCCTAGCTAACGCATTTTATAGTTTGTTTTTACTTATACAATATGTGTGTTCATATAGTCTCTCGCCCAGCTTCCTATCAGTTTTACCTATATAAAAAGCTGGGCACATTGCACATTTAGCTAGGTAAACAACTTGTTTACTACTACAGTTATATCTCCCAGTGGTGTAAATTTCATATTGGCTATTGTGAAATTGCATCCTATGTCAATATATTTACAAAACCGGCACATATTGCACTTGTACATGCCCTCTTTGCTGGTAAATGGTCTAGAGTTGGCTTCTAGAATGGCCTTTAAGTTGTTAGCTCGTCTGTAAGTTATTTTAGGTGTTGATGGGAAAGTTTCCCTAAATTGCCTGTCTCTCATTAAAATATCCCAATTTTTCAAAATAATATTTACTACTTTGTGAGAATCAATGTTAAACGTACAAATAAAACTATAAGGATTAAATGTATGTTTTTCTAAACTTACCCATGATCTTCCTTCTTCTTTATTATTCAAAATTGGGGTGTATACTCCTATTGTTCTTTTGTGTTGAACCTCCTTTATGATCTCATATAGGAAATGTGATGGGTAACCTCTCTGTGAGAAGTATGATGTTAATAACTTACATTCATCTTCAAATTCGGTGTCTTTGGTAATCATCCGAGCGGCCCTGACCACTTGTCCTTTTACCACTGATTTTTTCTGGTATGTAGGGTGGCAATTAGTATAATGTAAGAATATGTTAGAATATGTGTCTTTACGGAAGATCTTAGAAACAAAAGTCTTTTCCTGGTAGTCTTTACACAAATCTACATCCAAATATGCTATACTATCTTTATTATAGTTAAATGTACATTTTAAAAAGTTAGTACTAGTATTAAACATCTCTAGCATCTGTTGTACTTCATCTACAGTGCCCTGGAATAGAATAAAGATGTTGTCTAAAAACGAGTATAGAACTTAATCTGATCTTTATAATTTGGATTTTTCAACACATATTCTCTTTCCCAGTATGCTATTACCAAGTTTGCTAGGCTGGCACCACAAGGGGAACCCATTGCCACTCCAACTTTCTGATGGTATATTTCGTTGTTAAAAAGTACATAGTTGTAAGATAATACTGTGTCGATTAGTTCTTCTACAAGTTGTATCTCACTTGTAGGAGCTTCTAGGGTTCTTAACATATGTGAAACCCACTCTATCCTTTCATTATGTGGGATAGATGAATAAAGGTCTTTCACATCAACTGTGATGAAAAGGCTGTTTTCACTAAACTCAAGCTTGTTGATAGTCTCCAAAAATGACCATGAGTCCTTAGATATTTGAGTTTCACATTTAATATATTTCTTCAAAATGTTGTCGACTACTTTAGCACATGTGTATGTAATACTATCCCTACCATCCACCAGGGGCCTCATAGGTGGATTATCGATACATTTATGTACTTTTGGAATCCCAAATAAAATTGGGATTCTAGGAGCAGGTTGAGTCAAGTAGTTGTAAAGTGTTTTATCTATTCTTGCTTCTATCTACAGTTCTTCTATGAAGGCTGTAACCTTCCTATATGCCCCATGTAATTCATTTCTAGATGCTTCTACATAAGCATGACTATCTAGAATGTCAAACATTCTTCTGTTGTAATCAGTGATATTCATAACAGCAAGGCCCCCTCCCTTATCGGGTTTCATAATACGTACTGGGGCCTGACGTAAAAACTTTAAGATATCTCTATCCTCTCTACTGATGTTTTGACTTTGACTTTTCATGTATCTTGAAGTAGATCCTATGTTCTTAAGATTATGTATATCTAACTCGTTAACCTGATCAAATAGTGTTAAAAGTGGGTGTAAAGGAGGGTTGTATACACTCGAAACATAATAATCAGATTTATTATTCATTTCTTCACCCATTAAGGCTACTAGGTTTAGTTTCCTAATGAATAGTTTAAGGTCAATCAAGGTAGTTGCCACATCAAGTTGTACAGTGGGAACAAATGTATGGCCTTTCGCTAATAGGTCAATCGCTTCTGGACTTAAAACAATATCAGCATAGTTAAAAATTTGCTTTTGGGCCAAGAGAAGATGTTACTATCATGTAACTCAGCGTAATCTCTTCGGAGCTTCTTAATCTTCTCTTTTTCAAGTTTTCTCTCGTAAAGTGAGATTTTTAGCAATACTTCATTCATGAGTTCATCAAATACCTCTCCCTTGAAAAAAACAGTTAAATATAACGTCATCTCACTGATGTCTTTAGCCAAAGAGTCTTCTTCCGGTCTAAAGAAATCATTTAACAGTGCCATATAGTCTAAACTTAATTGTAAGTTCAGTATCTGTCACCTCTTTAATAGTTCCGGAAAGCTATCCCCATAGGACAGCATTTTTAATATTCAAAGTCCTCTTGGAACTATCTTGTGAAAGATGGCAGCCTCAAAATGATAGCGCTGCCATAAAAAGCGCTTATGCTTGAACATTTTGTCCTCAAGGTCCTTCAGAGTCTTTTTAAACACAAAGAGTTCATTGAAATCAACATTAATAGCTGCCACATCCTCTTCACTAAAAGATACACAAATGAGAGGATTAGCAGTAAATGCAGACATAGATAAAGTCGCCTCATCTGTAGATTCATTTTTACTCTCATACACTGGCTTGTTTAGTCCCTCAGTTGGGGTAGAATTCAATGTTAAAGCAGTACTCTCAGCTATGGTTGCACTAAACAAACAAAGTCAAATGATAAAAACAAGTAGAATGTAGTGTAACCAGACAAACCCAGAAGTAAAGTCCTTAGTAGAAAATAAGGCGTCGATGCTGAGAGTAAAAACACTTTAATGTCCACAAAAACAGGATAAAAGTAGGTTAGTGCTTTCACGGTTGCCCGCTTCTTCAGATCTTAATAAAACCAAACAAATACAGAGAATTTAAATACTATAGGCATCCAATAAAAACAGTAATTAATGAGGTAATCCTCTTTTTCAACAGAGGTTTTGAAGAGATAGCACTATTCAAACCCATTGGAGCATATACTTTAAAATCAACAATCTACCTCAATTCAATATATTCTGTCTCATTACATAAATCACCTTCTCTTAAACTGTTATTCACTATTTGTAAAACCAAAAAATTAAAACTATGACTAATCCCAGCTTCAGACACATGTTTGGCTAGTGCATTAGTTGTTTTATTATTACGTATATCATTCAGGTGCTCTAGCACCCTCTCCTTAAGCATACAATTGGTTTTACCTATATAAAAACAATCACATAGGTTACACTTAGCCATATATACTATATTCCTAGTAGAGCAATCTGCATAAAAAGAAAATTATATGTGTTTGGAAGTCACAGGGTGTACTACCATGTAAGTGGACCAGATGTTACTACAGGCTTTACAACTCCTGCAAGCATAAGTACCTTTGCATTCCGAAGTTAACTGCCCATAGGACTTACTATGCTTGTTGCAATGGCGTTGTTTTAAGTTCTTGCTATTCTTAAAACTAAATTTAGGAACAGGTTCTATGACTCTACTTATCTTTGGATCCGTCAATAGGATAGTCCAATATTTTAACAATCTCACATACCTTATTCACTTCACCAGACAGTCCGTGCAGGACTAGTGCAATCAGCCGAGTACATTTCTGCAAAAACCAAAATGGAGCTATGACAGCCCCAAATAAATGATGCATATCATGTAGTAAGCATGCCAATGGCCAGGTATAAGGCCATTGGCATTGCAAACAGTACAAAAAGTAAAAAAATCAACTTTAATTCTTATTAGCCAATCTCGGCTGTTTAAGTGTAGGGCAGCGGCGTGCAAACTGGATCGGGGGAAAATAACAAAACAAACATAAATTAAGCATTCTAACTAAAATTAGTATTCTGCCATGCAAGTCAATGGCAGGCAGAAGACAAAATGGCCAGTGAGTAGTGGGGGGAGGCTCAGTGTGAGACATATAACTATGCAATACAGGCAATCCTATCCAAATAAGGGGAAGGATAGTGAATCCCAGTTTTCCTCAGGATGCGGGTCAGGTCCCAACAGTGTAAGAGTAGAAATAGATGGGTGCAAGCCTAGGAGGTAGGTGACATCATGGGGGAAGTGTCAGGCATACTGTAAGCGGACTGGAGCCCTGTGGCTCGGGGTTGCTCCTAGCTTAGCACAGCTAAGCTAAGGGGTGTGTCTAAACCTGCCTAGCAGTCTTTACAAAGCCTAAGCGGGTGTGCGCACTGGGTTGTACAGGAAGAAGAAATAGGTTAAACCAGGAAATAGCAGCAGTGTGCACATTTTAGCACTCTGTTTGCCTGGCACACACACACAGGCTTAAAAAGGAAGGCAATGGGAAGGGAAAACAGCAGTATGAAGGTAATCAAGGAGAACTAGCTCAGCTGGCAGGTGAAATGTATCAGAATCAGCCAATTACACAGGCAGCAGACCAGACCAGCCCAGAACACTACTATAAACTAAGAAAACACCTTCCCCTCTGTTTTTTCCCACACTCTACATCACCAGTGTATACAAGCGGGGACATTTTAACTAACAAACCTACAAAATGAGAAGGGCTACAGCAGGCAACATAGAACAACATGTGCAAGAGGCTGAGGGTGGTGAGGATGTGAATGCTGCCAAACAACCCACAGTGAGGAGACTGAGAAGAGTGCACAGACCCAGGGTAACCTTCCAGGGGCTACATGAGCTGGAGATAGTGGAGTGCTATAGGGTGGACAGAGACCTCCTACAGCAATGTGTTGAGCTGTGCCGGCCACACCTGTCACACCAAACTGACCGAGGGAGTTTGTGTTGCTATGTTATTATGAGGCTAGATGTTGACCCTAGCTGTCAACCTGTCACAGACTGACATGTAGACAGGCCCATATATGACAGTCAGACACAGGCCCACACATGGGGACAGGGTGTTAATAATGCTCTGCCAAACATGGACAGTTGGGAGACTGGTTTGGTATTTGCTTGCTTTTTCTTATGGATATGACATCTGCTTCTGCACTGCCTGCTTTTGATGTTTTTACAAGAACCTTTTTTGTTTTGCAAATAGTTTGGCAGGCCTATACAATGTTAGGATAAGCAGAACAGATATACCTGGCATACCTGTGGTCCTTCTGTGACAACCTGTCATTCCAGGGGTATGGATGGTGGCCAGTGGCTTGTTGTCAGTGCTGACACAGTAAGATGGCAGCCATTTATAACCTGGCAGTACACTAACTTTCATGCATCTGCTGTCCTTCTAGGCACCATACCTCTCAACCTCTTGGAGTCAGAAATCTGGAGAAGGCCATAAATAATTGAGGGACAAAGGGCCCAAAATAGGGACAGGTTTTAAATATTCCCCTTACAAACTTACATAGCTGTGACAATAACAGGTTTTGCATTAGCATGCATTTTTCTAAAGGGTATGAAGTCTGAAACTAAAATCTGTTCATTATTTTCTGACTTTAGTATTTAATGATTTGCCAGAAATCCACAATTTCATGAAAAACAGCAAAAGTATGATGCAAAACTCTGGACATTCGGCAAAAATATGTACAGTTGAGAGGTATGCTAGGCACTGTGTAGGTTACTCTGACCTGTGTACTGTCCATATGAGTGGCCCCCTGTCCCTGACTTGTCAATCTTTCCTGCGGTAGTGGGTATTGACTTCTGGACAGTGTGTATATGTCCTACTGTTGGTGTAGCTGAGATGCAAAATAGTTGGCACAGAAAGTCTTGCAACATGGACCCTGTCAACCACAGTACTGTACCTAGGCCACTAATCAACAACAGCCAAGAGTAAGTGCTGCCCACTTCCTGACAGTATTAACCATGCATATACATAGCTCATTGACCCCTGCATATTGTGGATGTGCAACAAGTTATCAAGTTGATTGGGACAGCCCTGGGAATGTCTGCTCTGCTGCTATTACCCTACAAACGTACATGTTACTGCATTTCTATGGGGACACGAGTTTGTTGGTGGGCATACCTGTTAACTGTACACATTTGCACAGACTGGGCAGATGTTGGCTTTACTTTTTGATTCCAAATAGTGTTGTGCCTGTCTTGGAGATTATTGGCATATCACTAAAGACCACAGGTTAGAATGTAATGGCAGACATTTAAGTTTCAGACTTCCTACCCTTCAGAGACTTCATGCAACTGCAAGACCTGCTTTGATATCACTGTGTAAGTCTATAAGAGGACTGTTTCATCATTGTCCCTATTTGTGGGCCTTTGTCAGACATTTATTAATGGTTTTCTACAGCTGACTTGCTGAGAGAGGCTAAGGGGTGGGTATGGGACCCCAACATTGACATCCCTGCATGTGACCTATGACCCCCCATTTTATTTGTCTCCCACATGCACTGCAGTGACTTGTGTCACCTAGAGACCTACTGGATGCTCTGTGGAAGCTAGTATTGGGCAGACATTTCCTGTTGTCCCACATAGCTGTCAGTTGTCTGCTGCTATCCCGGTAGGCCACCCCATTCCTTTGCATACATGCAGCAATACTTGAGATATGCCACCAAAACATACTGCTCCATTCATCTATTGTTAAGAAGCGTAACTTACCTTATGACTGCAGCAGTTGTGAGGATGGTGCTTGAGGGCTGACTCTGTCGGATGCACACAGTACATGGCCTGTACATGGTAAGGTACAGTTAGTATGATGTGTGTGGCATCCATTTTACTGTGTGTGCCAGTCAGAGAGAGGTTTCAATCCCTGGGTTCCTAGGGTGTCAGTGTATGTGCTGCCTCTTTGCTAAGGCCAGGGCATACTGGGCATACCTACATCTGCCTACAGGGGCAGGCTCAGGGGGTTCCTTCTCAGAGTCCCCTGTGTCTGTGGAGACCTTGGCAATGGTGGGGGGCTGTGTGCCTTTTCTCTGTTATGTTCCTGCCGCAGATGTTTTTGCAGGATAATATTGTGTAGCATGGCACATACTATAAACATGTGCACACGTGGCTGGAGAGCACTGCAAGGCTCCACCAGATTTGTCAAGGCAGCGGAACCATGACTTGAGCATCCCAAACACACGCTCTATAATGTTCCTAGTTTGTGTGTGTGCCTCATTGCCTCATTATGGCATTTTTCAGTGTATGTGTGTGTGTGTGTGTGTGTGTGTGTGTGTGAGTGTGAGTGTGAGTGTGAGTGTGAGTGTGTGCATTTATGATGGGTGTCATCATCCATGGCTCCAGTGCATAGCCAGCATCCCCCACAATATGCCCATATGGGATGTCCTGTATGGCAAAAGCCTGGTACAGCTGTGAGCCATGCCAGATGTGGGAGTTGTGATAGCTGCCAGGGCTGCTAGCACACACATTCATGATAATGCTCTGGGCATTGCACATGACCTGGCAGTTGATGGAGTGATAGCCCTTGCGGTAGAAATACACTCTACAGTCTTCTCCGGGTGGTGCCTTGATGTGGACGTGAGTGCAGTCTATGGTACCCAATACCTCTGCATAGTCTGCTACTTGGTGGAAGAGATGCATATTGCTGGTCCCCTCCTCACGGGTGCTGGAGAAATAAATGTGCTCACCGGCATGTAGTAGCATGAAATCCAGTCCAGGAACTTGTGGAGTACCCTGGATGCAGATGCCTGTGAGACCCCCAGGATGTCTCCAGTAGGTCTTTGGAAAGTACCTGTAGCTAGTATTCTTAAGGCTGCACATACCTTGGTTTCAACTGGGATGGGTTTCTCTCTGTTGGTACTGGGTCTGAGGTGAGGCCAGCAGAGCTCAGTAAGTTGCTGAAGTATGTCCCTGTCCACCCTGTAGCGCTCTAGTATCTCCAGATCATGTAGCCCCTGGAAGGTTACCCTGGGTCTGAACACTCTTCTCCTCAGTCTGGCCCAGTTGTCAGCATTATCCTCATCAATGCCCTCAGTCTGTAGCACATACAGATGTAGCAAAGCAGCAGCAGCCGCTATCATTTTGTCAGTTAAAATTCCCAAGTGTGTACACCAATGGTGCAGAGTTTGTGGAAAAAAACAGACTGAAAGGTGTATGCATACTTTATACTGTCAGCTACAGATGCTGCCTGTGTGATTGGCCAACTATACATTTCACTTGCCAGCTATATTATTGAGGGATTTGAATGGGCTACTGTGAGTGGCAAAGTCCATATTAGTGATTTGTAATTCATTTCCTTTATTCTGCTATTTCCTTATTTTTTCCCTCTATTTACACTGTGTTTAAGCCCCTCGGCATGCCGCACAAACCTGCAGAGCTAGTGTAAACATTGCTGAGCAGAAAAGGCCCTCCTCTGAACATGAACATGTTTATCATTTCTTGAAACAGCTAAGCACAGCTAAGCAACAGCTAAGCAACCTCAGACACACCCCTTTGCTTACCTGTGCTTAGCTGTGTGCAAATAGGAGCCACAGAAGTCCGATGTGCTTACCCCAAGCATGACACACACCCTTTTTTGTCAGCTGCTTCTTCTACTTACACCACTGCATTATAGCTCCTACACTGTTAGGTACTCATGGACACAGTCTCCCATTTTGCTATTCAGTAAATTTAGCTCATTTACATACCCTTACTGGCTTAAATCCTAGTTACACCACTACACCAAAGCGTATGTCCTTAGCAACCACTGTTACCTGTTATTGTTATGAGTCTGCATGTTGCCTACTATAATGGAAAAATTCATGTTTCACATTTTATTGACTTTTTACAATTTTTATTTTATATTCTGCATGATCGCATTTGGAAGCCACTGCACTTTGCTTAAAAGGCTGAAATCGCCCAAAAAAAACCCTTTTGATTTTTGCAATTGTAAAACACGTTTGCCTGCCATTGGCCACAGTTTTGGCCATTAGCATGCCTAATAAACATAATACATGCTTTACTTTGAGCTGTCATGCCCTTGTTTTGATTTTTGCAGAAATGTATACTGTTAGTAACCGAATACATTTCTGCTTCGACACGGCTCCAACTTGGATGCCTGTCTGCTTGATGGATCACTAATTCACCTCATTTGCATGGGTTTCACCAGCAAATGATGAGATTTGCATTATTCTATGGTGTTCATGTTGGAATAGTGCTGGGAGGCTTGTGCATGCTCCCAGCCTTGTTTACTGGATTGCACAGGCTCCGAACTCCATGTTCGAGCCATGCCACTATGCTTACGTGGAGATTAGCTCCATTTAAGCTTTATTAAATCCTGGGGGTTATCTTTTGAGTGCTTTTAACTTAAGCAAGCATGCAACAGATAACTGCTCATTTAAACCTGGTCACAAATCTGCCTTCAAGAACAGTTGCCAATATAACTCATGCTTTTCAAGGGTGAGTGCCCATGGGCCCCCCTCTATCATTTAATAGTACTTGTTCCAAGCTCACAAATTTAAACTGATGTCCAGGATTTTGGTGCACATGTTTAAAGAGCAGATATGTGTTCTGTTTTTTAATGTCGTATAAATCCTTATAGACCATGTCCCTGAATCTTCTGCCAGTCCTGCCAATGTAAAAACCCGGTCATACTGAGCAAAGTGTGCAGTATACTATGCATTGTGCAATGCAGTCATAGTGCTCCTTAAGTGTAATGACATTATTAGCAATGGTGCACTTCTTATCTATCAACATATGATAGCATTGGGAGCAGTGACCGCACTTACTCATACCAACATTTTTGTTGTTTGATTTTGCCTTACGTATGTTTATCTCTGTTTCCAGCAACACTTTCAGGTTCTTCCCCCTCTTATAAACAATTGGTGGATATGCCTCCACATTCTGTCTCTCACCACCTTGTCAGTACTCAAAATTGGCCAATTTTTCACCAGAATGTCTTTAATCAAGCAAACATCCATTGAAAAAATAGTGCTAAAAGCACTTTTAGGAGGTGTTTGATAGAGGGGGTGAGTAATGGGTTGGGTATCATGAATATCATTGTTATCATTGTTAGCCACATTCATCTTGTTATTTAAAATTGGGATGACCTCCCTCCGCTCCCGTTTGTTGATGACCTCGTAGCATGAACTTCTTGCATGACTAACATTTTGTGTCTCTCATCCAAACATTTTGCACATGGGTGGGTAATCAGTTCTCTGGCATCTACTATTGGTCACACTGGGGGTTGTTCAATGTTCTTGTGGATCTTGGGCACCCCAAAAATAGAAGGGGTCATAAGGGTTGCCATACTTAAATAGATGAACTCATCCATGCTAATTTGTTTGTCTATAAACAAATCTTGCAGATTACCCCTAATTTTTCTATAGTCACCATTCAGCTCATTAACGGAAGCATCACAATAGGTGTCCTCCACAAGGTGGTGTTCTCATCCTATTGAGCAGTCACTTTTATTCATAACTACTACTCCTCCCCCTTTATCGGGTTTCAAGATAAGAGTCTCAGAATTGTTGTAACCCAATTGTTTCCTCCTTGGTAAGGTTACTGTTGTTAGTGAACTTGTGGGTTGAACTTAGCTCCCTCCTTCAATCCAGCTCACACATTTTCTTGTAAAGTTGGATTACCAGATGTAGGAGAGAATTATAGGTACTAGAATACTAGAAACACATGAAATATCCAAGACTTCCACAGCTTGCTGAGATATAACGTTGAAATTTATGTGTGTATAATTTTAAATCCATGAGTATATCTGCTATATTCGTAAGTTTTTTTTTTTTTTTGGGGATAAAACCTCTTGCAAAAAGATCACAGCATATGGTATCAATGTGGTATGAAGAATAGTTTTATACTTTAAAATCACCACTAGTAATTTGAACAATAGACACAACCATGCTATCTTGTATGACATCTTGAATTTCATTATAACCTGTTAATTCGAAAGCCTCTGGTTTCAATATTTGCCTCTCAGAGTGCCCCTCCTTGGGAGAATTGTATAAGATCTGTTCGTAAGTTGAGACATGGGGTATTGTTGCCTTTCCTTGATATGTTCTGACCTCCTCTGCTGTGGTTCCCCATCTTGTTCTAAAAAAATCACTGTTATCAGGGTGATTGTCCTGTCCAGAATTCTGTTCATTATTAGAATTGATTATATCATGTCTCTGTTAAGAATTATGTTGCAGTTGACTAGTAGTGAACCTAGTCACCCAAATTTGTGAGGTTTGGGGGTATGCCTTATGGTTCACATAATCCTTTCTGTCCCTTTCAACATCACTCATGAATTCTATACCCATTTAGAAACATGCATATATCTAACAACCCCTACCTGGACCAAGTATCATGGAAAATTCAAACATAAACCAACCTGGAGATCCAGTACCATAAAGATGCTGTACAACAAAAGAAAGAATGTATTTAAATAATACAGTATATCCAAAACACCTCTTCTCAAGGAAAATAACCATTAGAAAAATGAATAATGCTATCAAGACCACTGAAGGAATCCATGAACTTAGGCTGGCCTCTGAAGCCAAAAAGATTATAAATCTATCTTTGACTATGTTAGAAAACTTTGAAAAAACTACCCCAACACTGCTCTGAATGTACGCAAAATAATGTCTCCTATTCTGACACAACAGACATTGTGAATATCCTTCCATACAAATTCAGTACCAATTTCACACGATAATTTCTTTCCAAAGCTCTGAAATACCTGAATCCCTTACTTCATCAATTATCTCTAAAGATCATTTTCTGGAAGTGCTAATCAAGGCCAATATTACTTCCTCCTTGGGACCTGAAAAATAAGCCTGTTTAATTAATAATGTTAAACATGCCCTTGCAGAACTCCCTTCGTAAATTGTTTAACCTAAGTTTAGCAACTGGCCTCTTACCTAATGAATGGCCCACAGTAGTTGTGATGCCACTCTATAAGACTGGCCATGCAGCTGACCCTGGTAGTTAACGACCTTTAAAAATTGACCCATATGGGGAACGATGGATGGCAGACTGGCTAAAAGACAGAATCCACATAGTGTGAGTTGCAGGTGCCTCTTCAGAAAAAAATGAAATTGACCAGTGGTGTCCCCCATGTTTTGGTGCTGGGATTTCTCCTATTTGTCCTTTACTTCACAAATTACCAGGCAAAGGGCCACAATCTCTGAGAAGCAATGTACACAGACAACTGCAAACTGGGTGTTGTTGATAAGTTGCCCTATGACACTCAAACCCTGCAGAAAGAACACTCCCTAGTAAACTATTTGTGCATTAAAAATGGGCTGTAACTAAATAATGAAAAGTGCACTGCAATAATTTTGGCTAGATGATCCCTTTCATCATCATATTGTATAAACAACACACCACTACAAAATTAAAATGTAATTAAAGACCTGTGAACCTGAATTGATAATTCTCTGTCTTTTGACCATCATGTGGCAAATGCTGTATGGAACTCCTTTTGTTTAGCACAGTAACTTGAAAAAGGAATATCTTCAAGATCTAAATAGGTAATCAATTCCTAATACTCAGCTTTGATCAGAAAATCATTCAAGTGCAATGCCCCCTTCAGAATGCATCCCACTAAACATATCAGACAATTAGAAAGACCCAAAGGTTAATAACAAAAAAGTTCACAGGCCTAAAGTTGCTGAGCTACCAAGAGAGGCTGGAAGCTTTGTCCTTTTATTCAGTGTCTTAAAGACTTTTAAGGGAGATTTCTGTTTTGATTACTGCTCTGTTAGAGCTTCAGTTGTCCTGGACCTCAGGTATCTATGCATGTTCAATAGCTACAGCAATATTAGGCCCCAGGACATGTCTTTACCAATGGATAAATGAGACACAATGGCAGGGCAGGCTTATAACTAAGCACCTTGTAAAACACTGGAATACAGTTCTCAGCATGTTAAGAAGTGTGACTCATTATTTTCTTTTAAGCATAACCTTGATGACTGCTTAGATATTCACAAATTTATGTCAAGATTGACTAGTATCCTGAAGAAAGAGGTGAGAACTTAAGGAGTGTAATGGCAAGGCAGAAATGGTCACAAGACTCAAAGGCCTTGGAATATCTATGAATCTTGCAATAATTATTAACAGATTACTGAAAACTGGATGTATATACCAGAAATGGGCAGACATATTGTTTTCTTCATAAAAAAGGGATTACATCTTACCAATATATTTGTAAAACAATCAAAAGGGTATTCATGTAAATCATATTGGTATTAGATCATGCTCAGTACAGGGCTGAGAAGGGGAGGTCCTTCTCTCTAAACCTTCCAGCCTTCCTTGAGAAAGTAGATGCCATCATAGATGTCAGTCTAGCAGTTCATGCAGTATATCTAAATATTACAAAAGCATTTGACATGACCTTGCATGTATACATACTGGATAAGCTAAGGAAATTAAAAAAATGCTGTAGGCCAGATTCAGTGGTTTAGATGGATAAAGACCAGGTGAACAAAGTTTAATTAGTGCCCCTAGTATGATGAGGATGGACATGCCCATCCTAGTAGGAGGATGAGACATTCTCTGCCATGACCCCATATGGAGGGGGTGGTAATGTAGATATGAAGCTTGGGGCAGATATTACTATCACCAAGTCACTGTTTTGTAGTAGCATTCAGAAAGGGTATGCACCAGTATGTACTTAGGGAGGGCATTTTGAGTCTTGGTGGTAATTCGTATAACAAATCCCCCTGCCCAGAGGTGGAGTTACGGCTATTACAAATGAAGAGGTATCTCTGCATAATCCCACTCACTCTCACTCCTTCGGCTCTTCTCCTGTTACAAATATGCATGAATACAGTACCCCTTTGGGAATATACCTCACAAAGCTCCTTAACTAACTTAAAAGATCCAAAAATCCTTCTGACCAGGAAGATTTCTGGACTACACAGTGTAAGCTTCAACAAAAGACTAGAATACCTTACCCTGTACTTCAACATATATGGATTCCTGAGGGGATGCCTGTCTTAAACTTTTAAGCAGAGTAAGCCCATATCCTTTTCAAATGGATCCACCCTTTGTAGAATAAATAGTCTTTCCAACACTTTTGCCAAAGATCCTAACCTCCAAAGCAAAACCAGCAATGTATGCTGACATAACAGATTCACACCCGGGAGATTTCATGTCTTAGGAATAAACTCTCCACATATCAAAGATAACCAGAAATGCCTGAGGGAGAGACCCTGAATTCATGTCTAGGTTATATGGAAACAATCTTTGTATCCAGGATTAGCTACTGTAATCTCCATGCTAAGGATTGTCGTGGCTAAGCTTCTCAAGGTCCCATTGTCTGTAAGGTTAACATGAATCTATGAACCTCTAACCCAGTCAAGAGCTAGCATGAGAGAGAGAGCAAAGATGGTATACAGTAGTAATAGTAATAAAAAATACTTTTTGTTCTTCTTTTTCAAATACAAATTAGTTGACGGTCTGTGAATCTAAGAGTGACAAAAATAACTGCAAAGAGGGAAGAACTGTTATTGTCAATGTAGATGCAATGGTGCTTCACATATGTCTCAACAATTTATGCTTATTGGTTCTCCGACAATAGTCTCACATTCATGCAAAAATGTTACATGCTATGCACTGGGAAGAATAATGTGAACTTTAATTATAAAATGAACGGCCATGCATTCAGAATAGACATTGTTATATAGGACCGAGGCATACCTGTAAAAATATTCTTAACTTTTATCAAAATGTCTCAGATAAACAATTATGCCACTGTATTAGGCATTGTTTCGGGTAGTAATGGAGTTCAGTGCAGTGTAACTTTCTGAACTTACTTAGAAAACTCTTCATGCATCTAAAGAATGTTCAATGATTCGCAACAAGTAAAATGGAAGGGATATGAAATTAAAGCTAGACAGATAGGCCAGAGGTGCTAATTCTATGTAGCATCTTATAAACTCATGAGGAGTGATGTGTGTCTGGTTGTCTAGGCACAGCTGGTACCCTTTATTTTTGAAAAACTATGTGTACAACGTATGCTCCACAGAATTAGTAGCAATGCTGGGCAACTTAAAACTGATATTAAAGCTGAACAACAGGAATGAGAGGTCAGTTTTTGATATAGTGGCTGCTTTGATTATGGAACAAGTCAGCACTTTCTATTAAACACTGAACGTCTTCATCTACTTTTAAAAGATGTCTGTATGATGTAATTAATGGTAAAACAGGAACAGGATTTTATCAGTCAGTCTTCTTGGGCTGCAGTAAATCAGAAGTTTGATATGTAAACCTTCTTCGTCTTCTCTTTCGGCTGTTCCCATTAGGGGTTGCCACAGTGGATCATCTGTTTCCATTTCTTCCTATCCTCTGCATATTGCTCAGTCACACCAACTGCCTGCATGTCCTCTCTCACCACATCCATAAACCTTATCTTAGGCCTTCCTCTTTTCCTCTTACCTGGCAGCTCCATCCTTAGCATCCTTTTCCCAATATACCCAGCATCTCTCCTCAGCACATGTCCAAACCAACGCAATCTCGCATCTCTGACTTTGTCTCCAAACTGTCCAACCCGAGCTGACCTTCTAATATACTGATTCCTAATCCTGCCCATCCTTGTCACACCCAGTGCAAATCTTAACATCTTTAACTCTGCCACTTCCAGCTCTGACTCCTGTCTTTTTGTCAATGCCACCATCTCCAACCCATATAACATAGCTGGTCTCACTACCCTCTTGTTGACCTTCCCTTTCACTCTTACTGGTACCCGTCTGTCACAAATCACTCCTGACACTCTCCTCCACCCATTCCACCCTGCCTGTACTCTCTTCTTCACCTCTCTTTCACACTCACCATTACAATGAACTATTGATCCCAAGTACTTAAACTCATCCACCTTTGTCAGCTCCACTCCCTGCATCCTCACCATTCCTCTATCCTCCCTCTCATTCACACACACATATTCTGTCTTAATTCTGCTGACCTTCATTCCTCTCCTCTCTAGAGCATATCTCCACCTCTCCAGGGTCTCCTCAATCTGATCCCTACTCTCACTACAGATCATAATGTCATCTGCAAACATCATAGTCCATGGGGCCTCCTGTCTGATCTTGTCTGTCAACCTGTCCATCACCATTGCAAATAAGAAAGGGCCCAGAGCTAATCCTTGATGTAATCCCACCTCCACCTTATATGGATCTGTCACTCCCACTGCAGACTTCACCACTGTCACTACCCGCGTACATATCCTGTACCACTCTTATATACTTCTCTGCCACTCCTGACTTCCTCATACAATACTACAACTCCTCTCTAGGCACCCTATCATATACTTTCTCCAAGTCCACAAAGACACAATGCAACTTCTTCTGACCTTCCCTATATTTCTCCATCAACAGTCTCAGAGCAAACATCACATCTGTAGTGCTCTTTCCCAGTATGAAACCATACTGCTGATCGCTAATCATCACCTCCCTTCTTAACCTAGCTTCCACTACTCTTTCCCGTAACTTCAAGCTGTGACCGATTAGTTTTATCCCTCTGTAGTTACTACAACATTGCACATCACCCTTATTCTTAAAATAGGTACCAAAACACTTTTTCTCCACTCCTCAGGCATCCTCTGACTTTCCAAGATTTCATTAAACAATCTGGTTAAGAACTTCACTGCCATTTCTCCAGTGCACCTCCATGCTTCCACTGGTATGTCATCTGGACCAACAGCCTTTCCATTCTTCATAACTGTCCATACTTCCTCCTTGCTAATCTGCTTCACTTCCTGATTCGCTATTGCCACATCATCCAACCTTCTCTCTCTCATTCTCTTCATTCATCAGCCCCTCAAAGTACTCTTTCTATCTGCTCAACACACTCTCCTTGCTTGTGAGTATGTTTCCCTCACTATCCTTTATCACCCTTACCTAATGCACATCTTTCCCAGCTCGGTCAACCTATGAACCTATTAATATAATTTTAAGTATAATTTTGCAAAATAAGGTAAATTAATGCAATATGCACACAGAGAATGCAAGTAAAAGCATTATAAAAATATAATCAGAACACAGACTTATTAAGCATTTTCTATTATGCCATTATTAAGGACTGAAATGATGCAGTCGATCACATACAAATGGTTCATATATGTCAGCATTTATGATCAAACGTAGCTCACTCATTTCATGCTTTGGTGGTTAAAAATGTCTTTGAACTACATAGTGTTCAGTGCTCAAATTGTGTGTATATTTATATAGATTCACGTTATATCCTTGAAATACTGAAATGTCGAAATTCAGTATGTTGAGGCTATAAAGTCGAAACCTGAAAAGAACGAAAACTCAGAAGCGCGAAATTCAAAATCTCGCATTCCAGAGATTTTGAATTAGCGCTTCTGCAGTCCACAAACACACACCTTCCTCCGTGCGTATACACACACACACACACACACACACAGACGCGCTCTGTACTACATATAAACTGCACCTCCCCCCACCCCCTACTTAAATATTCTAACTCCAAGGTCGCACTACATGCAACAACACACAAACCACCACCACACAAGCTACATTCTCCTCGCACACATACATCACAGCAACAAAACACACTAACACACACCACAGCCCCTACCCAAAACCCTTAACACACACTTACCTGAATCCATAACCACAGCAAAACACCAGAAGTGCTAATTCAAAATCTCCGGTATGTGAGGTTTTGAATTTTGCACTTTTGAGGTTTCGTTCTTTTCAGGATTCCATTTATGGGCTCAGGTGGTGCTGTGGTAGCATTGTCATCTCACAGTAAGATGTTGTCCTGTTCGATTTTCAGCTAGAGCGTCTTCTGTGTGGAGACATGCGTGAATGGGTGTACATTCGTTGACGCTTGTGCATCAGGGCTGGCAACTCGGCAGGTAAAAATCTACTGCCAATCATTAGCAGACCGAAGTTCCACTGTGGCGACCCCCTAACCGGTAAAAGCCGAAAGACCCAACAACTTTATGGGCTCAAAATATGAATTTCGATATTTCAGTATTTCAAGCTTCTAAAGTGAATATATATATATATATATATATATATATATATATATATATATATATATATATATATACAGATATATAGATATATATATATATAGATAGATATATAGATATATAGATATATATATATATATATATATATATATATATATATATATATATATGTATACATTATTTGTGTTTTCAGAGTTTCAGTGAACTTTCAGTCTATAGTTTTCAGGATTTTGATTTTCAGGCTTATAGTGTTTCAACCATATATATATATATATATATATATATATATATATATATATATATATATATATATATATATATATATATATATATATATATATATATATATATATATATATATATATATATATATATATATATATATATATATATATATATATATATATATATATATATATATATATATATATATATATATATATATATATATATATATATATATATATATCTATATATCTATATAAATATATATATATATATATATATATATATATATATATATATATATATATATATATGTAGATATATATATCTATATATATATATTTGTGTGTATGAGGATATGAGGTGGTGCCATTTGTGCCAGGGAAAGTAGGGCAGTGCATGTGTAACATATGCCAGCATGGCTAGCTGAAGTTTTGTAAATAGTTTTATGTCATTTGATTATCACACAGGTTTGTACAGATATTTGTGTTAAAATTTATTTGTAATTTTGCTTGTGCTAAAATGCATCAACAGTGGGTCTTGCTGGACAGAAAAGATCTATCAGACAGTATTGTTATAACTGATTAAATGTGTATGTTTTAACAAAAAATTCTGGAATGGAAGATATTAATCTCAGTCCAGCTAATTTTGAAAAAATGGGCTGAAAATTAAATGGGTTGGTTTAGGCCACACACATTTTATCTTGCAGGTGTGATTACAACCAGAGTCAAAAATGTCTGGCAAAACCAAGACTAGGAATCTTACTGTATTGTCCTTAGGGGTGACCTAATTGCTACCCTGGAAGGGTGGAAATTTATGAAATTTTGTAGCTTTCAGCTGCTACAATAGATGTTAACAAAGCTCTGGGTGTGTATTGTACCAGAGTCAAGTGACCAGATGTGATGTCATTCTATAACCAGCACTAAAATTATTTTTTTATATTATTGAGAGATATTCTGGAACTCTTGAAGCAGCACTTTTTTTTTGTTAACTAACAGGAAGTCAGTCAGGAAAATATAGTGAGATTAATTATTGTTTTTCTGCATCTGTGTGACCTTATCCAACTGTGTTATTTTTTATATCTCCTAGGATTGAAGCTCTAATGTTTATTATAACTAGATATTCAGTGTACTCATGTTTTTTATTTTATTATTTATTATTAAATATTTCTATACCTTTCATTGTGGCTGGTCTTTCAGAGAATACTTTTAACATCTTAAACACTACCATTTGTATTAGTAATAATTTTACTAAGTACAATTGGGTACCCTTGTAAGAGGCTTAGGGTAGCTGACTGTTGACCGTGTAATTACCTTATTGTCTGGGCAGAGAGAGCATGGATGAGAAATCTTTGCCACCCTTTCCCAGGTGTGTGTGTGTGTGTGTGTGTGTGTGTGTGTGTGTGTGTGTGTGTGTGTGTGTGTGTGTGTGTGTGTGTGTGTGTGTCTATGTCTCTATGTGTGTGTGTGTGAAAATCAAATATCCAAATATGTGGGTCATCTACTTGCAAAAGGGACACAGAGCTTCCAAGTGGTCAGTGGGGAGTCTTGTTTGTGGCCTGGAGAGAGAAAGACAGTCCAGTCCCAATTCTAGGTGTAATTGTGCTTGGTGCACAGAGCTACATCATCTGAAAATTCTGTGTGAATCTATTTTTTTCCTAGTGGCCATCCCTCACTGGTGTCAGTGGTAAGGACTGAAGCTCCTTGATTATTGCCCTGGAGTAAAAATCATCACTATAGATATATATATATATATATATATATATATATCTATATATATATATATATATATATATATATATATACATATATATATGTATATATATATATATATATATATATACATATATATATATATATATATATATATATATATATATATATATATATATACCTACTTTCATTCATTGAAAGTGCATCCTATAAAAATTCAAGAAACCAACTCAATTTCAGAGAAAGTGCAGTTTCATGGAAACACAATGAATTAGGTGTGGTGCTTCAAGCATCTTGTGGAACAATGGGTAAAGTGTAATTTACTTATTATCTACACTTCCAGTTGGAGTGGAAGGTGTAGAGCATTTGGGGCTTGGTTATATAGATCGTGGTACAGTGTGAATAAGGAAATGTACCATTTTCCCCCACTGTAGTGTGATCTCTGAGTTAGTATATATAATTAGCATGGGTGTGGTGGGTGCAGGGGGTTTTGCCTCCCTGCGGAAATGTGTTGTTAGTGAAAAATTTTATGGCTCTGCTCTGCTTACTGCTTGCTTACTGTTTACTGCTTGCTGTGGGATTTGAAGTCTTCTTAAGACACACAGTCTTGCTGTGCTGTTTACTGCTGAATCCGAGACACGTAGCTCTGCATGACTCCATCTGTAGTCTGTTTAATGCACCAAGCCTTTCAAATTGCACACTGATAAAGAAATATATTTTGCAGCTATAAGCACAGTTACAGATAACTTATTTTATAACAAACCACATGTAGTCTGTCAGATTTGTAGCATATATTTACAAAGTTTTCCTTCATTACAGATATGCATAATACCTCTCTCTGTCCTTCTCACAAAACTGAATTACTACAATAGCTATATACAGAGCTAGTCATGCACACAAGAGATTATTTCCTCCTGGTATATTTTTCTGGCCTTCTATGGGAAGTCACATAATGTCTGTTTATAGACTTTTCTATTGTCCTTTTGTGATTTAAGCACTTTTGCTAATGTGAGGATGCCATTCTGAAAGAAAACATCTGTATAAGCTGTTCCTACTGGAAAAACATCATGTATTGCTGAATTTATAAAAAAGGATGTCTGTTAATAGATATTTGTTCTACAAACATGAGAAAATGATGTAATGTTTGTTTTCCAGTATTGCTTTGTTAGGCATTTTCTGATGCTGTGAAGAGAAGCCTGTCTGTTATACATATAGTATGAATGCACATTGTAAACTCTATACATATATTCAAGCAAACTTTTTCTTTCATCATATTTACAACAGAATTAATTTCAGCCTTATATTCATAATATCTAACAGTTAGTATTTATTTTTCTGTTTCAGTGCTTTGGTAATTTTCATTTCACGACAAAAGAGAGTTTTTATGAAACTGCACTTTTGCTGAAATGGAGTTGGCTGAGTTGAGTCAATATGTATTTGTATTTTCGAAGAAAAAGAAGTAGATCTATAGCTATAATATATATATATATATATTATGATGGTTTGAACAACTAAACATTTGATCAATATACGTCGTCGACGAAAGCCGAATAATGTAATGTCGACGTCAAAATCATCAATGAGAATGAGTTTATGGGTCGAGGTAGGTGTTTCAGTATTATTCAGACTACCAAATCAAACACAGTCAAAGACCATTTTAAAAACAAGTTTTTTTGTCGTCGACATTACTATTTTCGAACTTCCGTGTTCGACTATAGTACAGTCGATGTAGTGCCGTTCGACATATCAATAGTAAACCATATATATATATATATATATATATATATATATATATATATATATATATATATCAATATTTTCAAGAACTTTGAAACTAGTGCTATCTTTAAGTCTTTACCGTTGGCAAGAACTAATATGCCACTTTTATATCTTAGGGTGTTTACATTTCAGAGATAATTATTAACTTGAAAAGATCATTTTTTTTTAATTGTTGCTAAATTAATAATGTAAAATAATGCAGTATTAAATAATGAATTATTAGATATTCCCCGGTTTCTGAAAATCTTGCACGGCATGCAATATCAGTGTAGGAGCTCAAGCAGGCAATATGTCTGCCGTGCGATCCAGGAACAGCCTGCAAGGGCGTGCACGAGAGCTCCTGCACTAGTCCTGCACGGACAAAGCCCTTGTATGCAAATCACCCCATCTGCAGGAGAAATCCATGCAAATGAGGTGAATTTGCAATCCAGGAAGCTTGTGACTGTCCGTGTAGGACTAGTGCAATCAGCAGAAATGTTTTTCAAAATCCAAAACGGAGCTATGACTGCCCCAAATAAATGCTGCATATCATGTAGTAAGCATGCCAATGGCCAAGTATAAGGCCATTGGCATTGCAAACAGTACAAGAAGTAAAAAAAATCAACTTTAATTCTTATTAGCCGATCTCGGCTGTTTAAGTGTAGGGCAGTTGCGCACAAACGGGATCGGGGAAAATAACAAAACAAACCTAAATTAAGCATTCTAACTAAAATCAGTATTCTTCCTTGCAAGTCAATGGCAGGCAGGAGACAACCTGGCCCGTGAGTAGTGGTTTCTAAGGGGGGAGGCTCAGTGTGAGACATGTAAACATGCATTAGCAGGCAATCCTATGCAAATGAAGGGAAGGATAGTGAATCCCAGTTTTCCCCAGGATGTGAGTCAGGTCCCAACAGTGTAAGAGTGGGAATAGCTGGATGCAAGCCTAGGAGGTAGGTGACATCATGGGGGGGTGTCAGGCATACTGTAAATGGATTAGAGCCCTGTGGCTCAGAGCTAAGCTAGGGGGTGTGTCTAAACATGCCTAGTCTTTACAAAGCCTAAGCGGGTGTGCATGCTGCGCACTGGGTCATACAGGAAGAAGAAATAGGTTAAACCAGGAAATAGCAGCAGTGTGCACATTTGAGCACTCTGCGCAGCGCTCACATGGGCTTAAACAGGAAGGCAATGGGAAGGGAAAACAGCAGTAGGAAGGTATCTAAGGAGAATTAGCTTAGCTGGCAGGTGAAATGTAGCAGAATCAGCCAATTACACAGGCAGCGGACCAGCCCAGCCCAGAACACTACTATAAACCAAAAAAACACCTTCCCCTCTGGTTTTTCCCACACTCTACACCCCCAGTGTATACAAATGGGGAAATTTTAACTAACAAACCTACAAAATGAGAAAGGCAGGCAACATAGAACAACATGTGCAAAAGGCTGAGGGTGGTGAGGATGTGAATGCTGCCGAACAACCCACAGTGAGGAGACGGAGATGAGTGTACAGACCCAGGGTAACCTACCAGGGGCTACATGATCTGGAGATAGTGGAGTGCTATAGGATGGACAGAGACCTCCTACAGCAATGTGTTGAGCTGTGCTGGCCACACCTGTCACAACAAACTGACAGTGGGAAACCCATCCCAGTGGATACCAAGTTATGTGTAGGTCACAGGTACCTCCCAAAGCACAACTGAGGATATCATGGGGATCTCACAGGCATCAGCATCCAGAGTATTCCACCAGTTCCTGGATGCCATGTCAGCAAATGCCAGTGAGCATGTATAGTTCCTTAATACCCATGAGGTGTTAACCAGCAATATGCATCTCTTTCACACCCAGTGAGAAGGGTAAGGCCTACATCAACTGCAGGGGCATCCCCTCCATCAACTGCCAGGTCATATGTGATGCCCTGGGCATTATAATGAATGTGTGTGCAGGCTGCCCTCGAAGCTATGACTATTCCCACATATGGCATCTGATGCAGCTGTACCAGAGATTTGCCTATGAGGTCATCCTACGGCCACCTAGTGGGGGATGCTGGGTACGCAATGGAGCTGTGGCTGATGACTCCCATCGGAAATGCACACACACCTGAACAACAATGCCATAATGAGGCACAGGCACAGGCCAGACATATAATGGAGTGTGTGTTTGGGATGCTCAGGTCATGGTTCCAGTGTCTGGACACATCCGGTGGAGCCTTGCAGTATTCATCAGCTACTGGGAAAACTACTCATGTCCCAACACCCTTACAAACGGTTCTTGAATTCAAATTCCAATGCCCCCCTGGATCAACTAATCATAGTCCACCAGGGGGGCTCCAATATCCTAAGACCTGGGTCATCAACATGAAATCAATCAATGCATACTACTGGTGGTCACCCCCCGTTCCAGTCTCAGGTCTGACCATATCACCCTTAACATCCACAACCCACCCCACCCCCCAGTAAAAAAAACCACCATAAAAAAAAATCAAGCCAATTCAAGTCACCGTACTCAGAAGTGACAAACTTCTGAGACACCCAACCCATGCAGATGACTGTTTGAAAGTTCTTCTGCTGAACTATGGCACACTCACTGGTAATCCACACATCCATGCATGAATGAATGCCAAATAAAAAAAAATCCAAAAAAAATCAAAAAAAAAAAAAGGAAGCCAATGGTCCCCTGCCATAAACAAACTTTAAACAAAACAAAAAAAAAAGGAAAAAAAAAAAAAGGAAAGGAAAAAAGGAGAAACTAAAAAAAAAAACTAGAAACCTAGAAACCTCATAAAAAGCTCCAAAGCTAATAAAAAAAAAAGAAAATTAAAAAGAAATCAAAAAAAAAGCACAAACTAGAATCAATAATAATACTGAATCAAGAATCTATATGGTGCTGCTCAGATATGCTCGAGCTATAAAGAATGGCTGATATAAAGGATATTGATCCTACCTATATTGCCAATATCCCAATAGATCGACCCCCTACATACTCACCCCTCTCACCCCTAAATGGCCCATCTCCAGCAGGAATAAAATCACATCATACAGGTACAAAACACACAGGTCCAACACAATCTCAGAACTAATCACAATGTCACACTGTCCAATCTACACAATGTGAACCTCATAATCACCTACCATGAACTTTAATCACATAGCCTCATGTTTTAATCCCCATGTCATGCCAGTTCAGGAGCCACAGTTATCCAGATCTGATGCCAGGGGATGGATCCCCCACATTCATCCCAGGGGATCAGTGACTTGATACCATTCACTTCCCATCCATGGCATTATCAAGACTTATTATGGAATTAGCACATAACTTATCAACAAACCCATAAACAATTGACAACACATTTGTCACCCCACTGGACATGAATTCCCTTGTCTTCTTGATGTCTCTTTGACCTTGTCTTCTTCTCCAATTTTGAATCAGTCTCCAGAGCCATGGACAAGGGGAAGGTCACCTTACCTATCTAGACTACACTTACCCACTTTGACCCATCCCCCCACTCTGGAATCATAGATATTTAATAAGTTGGCATTAATCCCTCCCTTGGCCCATGGGTTGCTATGGCTGCTTACTGAGAAACCAGCTCCAAAAAATCCAAACCCAGAAAGTCTCAGGGAGGTCTCCAAAGTGGCTCTACCTCAGGGTTCAGTCCTTCAGGCCGCTTCGGCTGAGCACTGACTTTCTCAAGTTCACAAGTACTATCTTGACAACAGGGACTGAAAATGAAGATGAAATGGAAGAATGCCCAAATGATGTGGATACAAAATGATGTGTTGAACAGAAACAGAAAGGGGCCTGCCAGAAACCACAAGCTGGTGCCAGCAAAATGCTTGGGAAAAATTTTGGGAAAAACATTGTTATCCACATTTGGAAAAAATGTGTGTCACAGGTGAACAGTGTATAGGTGCAGACACTAGTGGACAGAGGGTGGACGTTAACCTCAGGGTCACCACACCGATAACATACAGGAGTCAGGAAATCACCCTATCGCCACAAATCCTTCATCAATCCTTCTGTTTCAAACAGAAAAACACGGTCACTCCCACTGTACTCCCATAATCCAGCCATAGACATCCCCTCCCCATTGGTGCACTCCCCTATAGGCCCTCAAGCTGCATTTGGTATGTACCTCTCAAGCAACCTCTACCTCTCAAGACCCTCACAGCAAAATAAGAATGCCTAAAGTGCCTAAAACCTAAGCAAATGCCAGATGTATACCTGTCGATAAACTACCAGCTTGACACTGCCTCAACTATAGTCCTAATCTCATCAAATAACCAAACATACAAGGCCATGTCAAATTAAGAGCTGTTGGACATGCTACACTTAGACAATCACAATCTGCTACAGCTACAATATACAAAAAACCAAGACCAGCTGGAGGGAAATAGACTGGACCAGACTCTCTGTGAGATGGAGACTTACATGTCAAGCAGAGTGCCTGTTTGCTAGCTGTCAAGATGAATGAAAGAGTGGATTGGAGGACAAAAAGAGAACCTTGAATCACCTCAGTCACCCTGCCAAACAGGAGCCCAGGAGGAACCCAGGAACCCCAGGAAATAGCCAAGAAATAGGCTGGGGGCTGAGGAAAGTAAGATGAAGAGCCTAAGAGTAGCTAGGGATGTACCCAAATTGTTATAGTATGTGCTATGCTACACAATATGTTCCTGTGGAAACAGCTGCAGCAGGAACAGCATAGGGCAGGGCAACACAACCCCCCACCAATGCCAAGGCCTGCACAGGCACAGAGTGACCTGGAGGAGGAACAACATGAGTCTGCCCCAGTAGACAGAAGGAGGCATGCCCAGTATGCCCTGGCCTTGGCAATGAGACAACACATAGCACATGCACTGACACAGTAGGAACCCAGGGAATGACACCTCTCTCTGACTTGCACATACAGCAAAAGGGATGCCAAACTTGACACTACCTGTGCTCAACCATGTATAGGGTGTGTACTATGTGCATCCAACATAGGCAGCCTACCAGCACCATCTGCAAGTATGGCACACCCACAAGGTAAGTCAATCAATCTACCAATTGCCATATGGAATAGAATGCATCATTACCTGTAGCTATGGTATGGATGTGAGCATGCAAGGGAATTGGGTGGCTGAATGTTATGGCAGTAGACATTAGCACCCATAGTGGCACCATGACATCTGTAACACATACTGGAGTCACCATAGTAGCCAGTGCTTCACAGGGTGACAAAACCCACTGCAGGAAATGTGCTGAGCGACATGTGTGTCCATATGACCTACACATGCCAGTCAAGATGGTTCACATATCCACAAACAGTGTCAGCCAGTAGGACAGGTGTAGACAAACCCAAACAGAGCCTGTGCCATGGCCCCAGAATGATGGCTATGGTTAACCTCCCCCCAGGCCTACACAGACAGACCACAGCAGGGCAGGCAGTGGAATGTTGGTTCTGAAGAGTAGGAAGTCAGACAATAATATGTAGGGCAACCAAAGCCACGTTCTGTAATACAGTGGTATGCCTCTAGCCAGCATGATAGGTAAGACTACAGATTGAAATGGAGTACCCGACAAACCCGTATAGTCCCAGCAAATGTGTACATGTGTCAGGTGTGCACCCCCATACTACGTAGACATATAGTAACAGTCAGATGTCCCCTTCCCAATCCTGTGTAGAAATGTTGAAATAGTCAGGTCTGCCCTCCCCCAACCTACATAGAAATATAGTAAGAGTCAGGTGTGCCCCCCCCAATCCTGTGCAGAGTTGTAGAAACAGTCAGGTGTGCCCCCCCCAGCTATGCAGAAATGTAGTAATAGTCAATGCCAAATGATCGATGGATACCCTGCAGAGACAGCATGCTACCTGTCGGTGTACAACACAAAGGTCAGCAGTGCAGTACAAACTACCTGGACTTGACCCACACATGCAATAGAGACGGCCATACTGGGCATGCTCATACACTTAGAGAAATGAAGGCAATGTAAGGCAACAACATACTGAAAGGTCATTCTGGGCATGCTCACACACTGAAGGCCATGTCTGCAAACACCAGTGGACCAGACATATCTGGCAGTCATAGTTGTTAATGCAGACACTCGTCACTATGCACCACTCATGCTTTGCACACACAGTGGATAGGAATACAGACATATATGTAAGGACAACACACTATAATAAGCCAAAGGTAGACGGACATAGATGTGTGGAAGAGGGTGACTGCGACAAGGAGCCATCCAGGCCTGTCCCACCCAGCACACAGCCAAAAGGCCCCAAACACATGAGGTGCAGATGTCACTCACTGCAGATACTAGCCACCAGTATCTGTAACAGCATTCCAGACCATGTGGTGCACATGCCAGCTGTGCAACATGACTGTACAAGGAAGTGGTCATCTAGCAACTGTATACACGTACTTGTGAAATACGACCCTGTGTGTGTCCGCATGTCGAGTTTCATTCCCTACATGAATGGGTAATGGCCCATGCACACACACTGCCCTCCCCATAGCCCTACTATGACAAGCCCGCTGAGGTCATCCAATATGAAATACACCTTTGGGAGAGCTGTAGCCTAGTAATCTCTGTGGTGTGTCCCATAACTGTGTACTGCTGTAGTGTGATAAGCTAGTTAGGTAGGACTTCGAATCCCAGACTTGGCAACTGTGTGTGTGTGTGTGTGTGTGTGTGTGTGTGTGTGTGTGTGTGTGTGTGTGTGTGTGTGTGTGTGTGTGTGTCTGACTGTGTAGAAAGCAATGCTTTTAAGGGTAGTCACACTCCCAACAATTTAAATGCACAACTTAGGCAAGGTTGCTGATGTCATCCACCTAGAAATACACCTCTGGGAAGATTGCAGCCCAGTAATCTCTATAGCGCGTCCTGTAACTACATACCGCTGTCGTGTGATAAAGTAGTTAGGTAGGTGTTCTAATCCCAGATATGGCAACTGCGCGCATGTGTGTGTCTGCCTGTCTGTGTAGAGAACAATGCTTTTTAGGCTAGATACACTCCCCACAATTCAAATGCTCAACCTTTGCAAGGCAGCTGATGTCCTCCACCTAGTAATACACCTCTGGGAAGCTGTAGCCCAATAATCCCTGTAGCACATCCTGTAACTGCATCCTGCTGTAGTGCGATAAACTACGTAGTTAGGTGTTCTATTCCCTGATATGGCAAGTGTGGATGTTCCTTTGTCAGTGTAGGGAGCAATGCTTTTAAGTCCATTCACAGACACTACAACCTCCAATGGTCCATTTTGACAAGTGTGCTGTTGTCATCAACTGTGAAATACACCTTTGGGGAAGAAATAGACCAGTAATCTCCATGGCATGTGCCATAACTGTGTACTACTGTAGTCTGATAAACTACTTAAGTAGGAGTTCTAACCCCAGCCTTGGCAACTGTGTGTGTGTCTGTCTGTGTAGAAAGCAATGCTTTCTAGGGTAGGCACACTCTCTACAATTTAAATGCTCAAACTTGGTAAGGCTGCTGATGTCATCCACCCTATCAAGGCCAGGTAATCACAGTTAAAAACCCCAGTATTACCCAGAGCACATTCTCAACCCATGTCTCATACACACACATGGTGAGGCAACAGCCAAGATGTGTGTATTACACTGCATATTGGCGACTGATAGTAACTATGATGTGAATGCCGTGGCCTACAGAGGCCATGGCATTCTGCCCATCAGTACGATAGGCACATAACTGCAGACAGTACACCTTCAGTATGTTTCCCACTGGATGCCTGCAACAACAGTGGTTCTATCAAATGTGATCCACATACCATGCCTCACATACATGCCCTGTATGGACAGATGCCACTGACACCAGGGAATACCTGTAGCATGCTATCAATGTAGGTGCAGGGTCAACCTGCTGTCCATGACCTGGCCCCACCACATGAGGGTGGGACTGTCAGATTTGATGATAACATCTGATGATAATATTCTGTGTACACAACATGGGCCAAACAAACCAGGTACATTTCCACATGCCTGACATGGGCCAAACAAACCAGGTACACTTCCACATGCCTGTGGAACGTGTGCACATCCCAAACACCATCCATGTCATGACATATAGAACACATACATGCCAAGCATTGTACAGCACTGGCCAAGCACAATAGTAACTCAGAAGACTGGATGGTGAATACTATACATGCCAAGCATTGCACAGCACTGGCCAACCACAATAGCAACCCAGGAGACTGGATGGTGAATACTATACCCACCTGTGTGGTCCATTCCAGACACTACACCTCTTAGCCACAATACAGACCATTCTCATGTGGCCTGATGCCAAGGTATACCCTCACCTAGCCTTGTACAGCCATCTGGCACCATCATCTCCAAAACACCTGTGAAGCAATGCACACATGCACGCCAGTACTAGCACCCTGTGTCTGTGTGTATGGTGTATGATACATCCGACCACATTCACACCCAGTACTACTCCCATTGGCATACGGAACCATGCTCTCTAATGTCAGACACCATCACATACCCTTTGACCATAGTTCCCCAGGATAACCCCTGTAGGCCAATTGATACCTATGCATTACTGTATTGTGGCAAGGTAACTGGTTAGGAAGTGTATTTGTTACCCTGCCAAGTCTGGCAATGTGTATGAGTCCCTTACAGAGTGTGGCTGTGTTGACGCTGACACCTGTTCATGTGGACAGGCTCATGTGCTACACCTACTGTATTGCAACAGTGTTGCAGATGTCACTCACCAGCACATATACATCTGGACAGCTCACCAACATGTAAGCTATGTGGTGCATGCAATAACCGCATACACATGTGATAGGTATGCATATTCAGTCAGGTGTTTTTGAAACTCAGTACTGGTAGGTGTGTGACACAAATATGCTTAAGTTTTACTCACCCACACCTTCCCTGACATACTTTGTCTCTGTCTGTCCCACCCATACCCCCTCCATTGGATGCAGGATGTACACCTGCTTTGCTAGGCAGCAGCTTGTGTTTTGTAAGTGATGGTCATGATCAGCTCATAGCCTCTGCACCAATTGCAGTCCTCCTCTAGTTGAGAGCATGTGGAACAGCTGTGGTAACATTCCCATAGCCAATTGCATGGTAACAGACTCCAATATCTAGGAACATCATTTTGGTGTTGGCTATTTACATCCACTGTGCGCAGGAACTAGATCTGTCGTTTGACAAAATGCATCTCAGATGGATTGGGGATTTACCTCTAACAACTTACACTGTGGAAACAGTGCAACACACAGGAGGGGGATGTGCCTGACCTGACTACAGACTGTAAGTGCTGCTATACTGCATGTGGAGTAATGTTGGTTTAACAGTATGTGTGTGGATATGGCTGTCCTACATGTTGTAATACTTGCCATGTCAGTACTGTGTTTATGAGGAATCCACATCTGCAGGGTCGTCTGCAGTCTGGGCAGTGTGTTGTGCCCTTGGTGTCATGTGTTACCCACAGAGCACGTATCTGTGAACTGCAGAAGGTAGTGTGAGTATTGCAGTCTGTAGATGGTGAAAGCCCTGACAGTTACTGACTTCATATCCCCCATAGGACACATGTTTCAACAAATCCTTTTACGACAGTACATGTATGAGGTTATCACAGCAACATGTCAATATTGGCCTTGTGTATGTGCTTCCAGCCACAACTCTGTCAACCTTTGTAAATATGTTGTGCATGTGTGCTGTACACCATCATTAGGGTCATCATATCTGATAGCAAGCCAGGGAGATATCAGACTGCTACACATGTTATGTACAGTAAGGGTAATATTTGACGACATTACCAGGACATTCCATGGTCGTTTGTACAGTACTGAGGTCTGTGTACTTATGGTGAATGTTGACAGTGTGTGTATTGTGAACATGTTCTTTAGCCTGTGTACAGACTGTGGTAGATGTCATTGTTATAGGTCCCGTCCTATCTGATGTTACATGCTGCTCCACTGTATGTTACTGTATTGGTTTACATGTTTGTAGGGCCATACACATACATGTCCCATACCTCAGACAGACAGACAGCAGACCACACTGTGTAGCAGCCCAGTATATGTAGGGTTAGTCTGTGAGTGGCACATATGAGGATGTTGTTGAATAGATAGTCCATATACTGTACTTTTATGCTAGCTTACCATAAGTGGCTGTGGCTGTGTTCACACTGGATGTGGTTATGCACCTTCATACAGGTGTATCTTACCCTGTGGTGTGACATGCCTGCAGAGCCTGCTATATATGCAGGTACATGTGCATTCCCCCATAGGATATGTTGGCCAGTGTTGGGCCAGTCTGCCTGTAGCCTGCACAGTGCATTGTTACATGTCTAGCAGCTTAGTGTACTTATCCAGTGAGATGTCATGTGGAGATACTTGCTGGATGTACTGCTGCTAGGTCTCCCTTAACAGTCATGTATGTCAGGCAGAGCAGTGGGATTCTGTACAGATGTATGTCATTATCTAATGGGTAGTATGTGGCCATGGCACCCCTGTACCAGTGATTTATTATTTGTCAGTCCAGACAGGGGTGTGTGAATGTATAACCTGTGGTGGCATATGTATACCAGTCGTTATGTGTTATACCCATCTACATGGCTGTTAACATCCATATTAGCATGCATGGTACACATGTTTAGCACTAAGGAGTTCTGTGTATACCTCCGGAATGTAAAGAGTGTTTCAGAATGTCCACATATATTGACCAATATCTGTGCTGCAGTCCATGGGGGCATTACGTGCTAGCAGTGGTACTTTACCGGGATGTCCTTAGGATGTTTGTCAGTAGCCAATGGCACACATGTGGAAAGCAGATGTGACCTCCCACACACACCATGTCTGTGAAGACAATCCCAATTACAGTAGCAATCATCTACCAATATACCTGCTGTATATACCTGACATCCACTTGCACTACGATGTTGGGACTATAGGGGCTGGGGTAGGTCTACACTCTGTGTCCAGGACATATGGTGAGAACAGATGTACATATAACCATCTCTCTCTCTCTCTCTATATATATATATATATATATATATATATATATATATATATAAAGTTACATGTATACATATCGACATATATAGACGGGTATGTATAGGTACATAGATATACATATACACACCCAGATATATACTTATACAGAGCACTATATGTCTACACATATACAGATAGTAATGCTTATGCACATAAACATAGGTATATCTACAGATATATCGACCGTAGTAGGTATATCGGTATAGCTATGTATGCACATATAGTCATAGATAATTCAGCTATACTCACACCATGCTAGCAGTAGTATACATGGGTATGATGCATGTGCTGTGACTAGGTGATGCAACTTCCCCTGGATACCTCTGCACCCATGTACACATTACTGCTCTGCACCTGTTCTACACCCTGCCATGTACTGTGCACACAACTCACAGGTGTCCAAGCATTGTGGAATGTGTAGTACCATGTCAGTTATGCCATCTGTACCACTCACAGCCCCTATGTGTTTCAGCAACACATACCTGGGATGATATGTTGACTGTTGTCATTGGTGAATCCCGGATGTCTGATTTACACCTGTCAACATCAACAGACCATGTATGGCCACTGCAGAAATGCTTACACTGACAACCATCAGAGCATACCATGGCTATGGGGGGTCTACACATCTTTATTGCTTTTACACACACATCCTTGATCTGGCATGGGACCACAGCACTGCAGATCTTAGTTGTACACACACCCGGTATGCAACATATGTCCTGTACATTCACATGCTGTGTCTACAGATTGTGGTCGGTGTGCGGCAGCTGACCGCAATGCCTACACACCATGTGGGGATGTGTGTGCACACTCTTATCATGATGGTTTGTCACACCTCTTGTTGTGTGTACTACAGCAGTCACTGCTCATTGGCAGGGGTATACCAGCATAGGCCTATGTTCAGCCGACCCTACACATGTCCCCCTATTCTGCATGATTGCAGGGTCCACTCATGTGCACATCCCATGATGTTCACACAATGCCATCACTATTGCAGTGTGGATAGGGTTACAGCTGCCACAGGTCCTGGATCTGACTATATGCAGATAGAGTCATTCCTGTCATCCTTAGGATCCCTGCTGCAGTGCATTGGTGTTTCATGCTGAGACCCCCCCTTCATCATCTATGCAGATGCATGACAGGTAAGCCCTACACATATGTGTCAGCTTGCAGTGTCCCATACACTGCACACCACATGTTGCAGCTTAGACCCAGCTGTTAATGTGGACTATTGTAATGCCGTATGCCATAGTGTATTTCAGCAGCAGTTGGCATTGCCCTACAGGTATGTACACTGGTGTTGCACTGTATATGGGTGTTGTCCAGAACGTGTCGCTACTGTAGGCCATGTCTACAAACAGTATTAAAGCACAAAAGTTCACAAACTGTAGAAAAACAGTCAGCACTCCTGAAACCACACACTTCAGCAACTCAAGTAAATCCTTGTAGTAAATGGCCGCAAAGCACTTTGGGAGCGGTAAAAACACTTTTTATTAAACCAAAATAACAAATAGATAAGCGCTTTCATCAAGAACCTTTTCAACTTCATCAGATAAGAGCAAATCCAGGAAACACTTTTACGTACATGCTGTAAGAGCATTAATTAAGTAATAAACCAATCCCATCACACTGACTAAAAAGGACCTCCCTGAACTCATAAATATTCATGAAATGCAATCATAAAAATATTCTTAAAAAGGAAAAGGCACTCTTTAAAACCAGCATTTAAATTACATTAACAAGTGCAAAGATGCTGAAAATAAATATAAATACAAATACACACATAATGTATAAAATCTATAAAACGGTGTTTATATAAAAATGAAAGTATATGTAAAAAATGTATATAAATATTTTATATTTTTATTTTTTATATATTTTACCTTTCCATTGCTTTTAGTTTTAACAGGCAAGCAATGGAGAGTGAATAATTTAATCCTGGCCATTGCCCCACATTTAGGTGGACCTGCCAGATTAATTCTTTCTTTTCCAAAAGCAGCCCCCATGGGCCACCTCTTTTATCCAAGTCAACAGTGTCCACAATGAAAAATTTGAAAGAGTGGTCTGATTTTTCTGTGCAGTGTTTACTCAAGGCATTTGTGGATTTACCAAGTCTGATATCCCTTAAATACTCACAAATTCTGTTTTTAAATTTCCTCTCAGTCTTTCCGATATAGAACCATTCACATGAGTTACACACTGCACAATAAACAACTCTTTCAGTATGACAGTACACCTTCTTATTCACCTGTCTTTTAAAACCATTCACCAAGAATTCATGGCCTTCCATCACAAAACTACACTGAGCACAGGAACCATATTTTTTCATAGACCCTGCATGGACAATGTTTCTGTTAGACTCTAAAATGCATTTCATGTTCATCCCTCTCTTAAAAACAATATTTGGTTTAGTTCCAGCACACTCTCTGATATCCCTATCATTAAGCAATATAGCCCATTTCTGAATAAAATATCTAACACATCCTTACTGTTACTGTGAAAAGTAGTAATAAAAGCACATTTAAAATTTGAATTCTGTTCAACATTGGATTGGGTCAAGTCAGTTCCTACTCCATTAACCAAACAACCATTAATAGGGGGCATGCCCTGGGCAGGAATCACCTCATGGTGACCTAACAAGGGTTTGAAAAAAAACTCTTTCTCTTTTGTTGACCACCTCAATCATGACTTCATTAAGGATCCATAACGGGTAACCCCTCTTGCAAAACATATCTTTCAGATGTTCACAACCATCTAAGAAGTTATCAAACAAACTAACCGTCCGGGCTGCCCTTACAAATTGGCCCTTTACTACCCCTCTTTTTTGTTTAAATGGGTGAACACTATCAAAATGCAGAAAGCTGTTTGAATAGGTTGCTTTCCTATAAATTTGTGTTACAAAGGCCTTCAAATGACACTCTTTCTTCAGTAAGACATCCAAAGATGCTATTTGTTCACTGTTAACCTCATGTGTGAACTTTAAAAAACTGGTTGTGCCATTGATATATTCTAAAAATAGGGGGATCTCTTCTCTCAGACCATTCCAACAAATAAAGACATTGTCCAAGAACTGTGTATGCAATGTACAGAACCTAAACCATGGGGTATTTATTAAAAATCTCCTTTCCCATTCAAACATAATTATGTTGGCATACAAACCACCGCACACTGACCCCATTGCCACACCTTCAATTTGTAAAAACAGTTCATTATTGAATAGAATGGAATTATTTGTGAGTACTAGCTTTAATACAGTCTCGTAGGTGTTAACCTGTGGCTGAGGAAGACCCTTACCCACCAAAAATTCACAAAACCCTTCCATGCCTATGGTATGCGGTATTACCGTATATAAATCTTTGACATTGATTATGATGAAACTCACTGTTTCATCAAATTCTAACACATTAATCCTTTTCAAAAAGTCCCATGAGTCCTTACATAGTAAAGGTTCATTTTGCACAAAGTCCTTCAATCTGATGTCCAAGAATTTGGCTATAGGGTGGGTAATGGAGCCCCTTGCATCAACTATGGGCAGCGTAGGTGGTTGGTCTAAGTCTTTATGTATCTGGGTAACCCAAAAATGACAGGGATCCTAGGCTGTGCTATACTTAAAAAATTAAATTCATCCAGAGAGAGACTACCTTCAATGAATAAATCCTGTAAAACACTTCTCACTTTCTTATATGCACCATGTAGTTCATTAAAAGAAGATTGCATGTAAGCTTTACCTGCTAGCATACACTCCATTTTATTGTTGTAGTCCACATGTTCATCATGACAATCCCACCCCCTTATCCGGTTTCATTATTTGGAGGTCCTTATTATCAAACAGTTGTCTTAACTTATTAATTTCATCCTGTTTCAAATTCCATTTTTGCTTTTTTGCCATTTTAACATTCCTCATATCTAATTCACAAAGTTTTTCAAAAAGCTGTAGTGAGGGATGAATGGGGGGTTAAAGGTACTGGATAATTTAATGGGATCCATGATTGACCTACAATCTTTAAATAAAACATTCAGATTAAATTTTCTAGTATATAACTTCAAATCCAATAATGCTGTTTCAAGATTGGTACTTTTATCAGGGACAAAAGTCAATCCTCTAGCAAAAATATCACAGTCTGTATTGTCAATAGGTACACTAGAATAATTGAAAACTTTAAAGTCAACATCATGATTTAAAGAAATGGACAAACTGGGGGAGCTGTATCAACGTCAGCAGACACAGCTAGTACCTTGTATAGGCACCCCTCCTGTTGCCCCTCTGGTTGAATGCATACCCCCCAGCCCGTGTTGGCTTAATGGGGGGCCTGTGGGTTGTTCTCTCTGTAATTCGCTCCGTCAGTCATTCTGACCATCTCAGTGGTGGAAATTCTTCCTCCCCTAAAAAAGTCTCAGTGGGGACCATATCCTCTCTAGGTTGTGCATGGTCACCCCAACCGTGAGATTTCGGGGGTTCAGGGTATGCAACATTTCTTTCATATTCAGATTTGTCATGCTCAATTTTATTTAATTTCCTATTTTTAATGGTGTTTACCTGTTGTTCAATGCTTTTAAAAATATGCACGTATTCAAAGTTATTAGCAGAGTGTGCAGTATTAGAAGTCAATAGTACATCAAGTTCTGTAGCTTCCTGTGTTAAACTTTGTATAGTTTTGTCATTATGCCTTATAACCATTTCCATGTATTCAAACCAGTGCTGGTCAAATAAATGCAACAATTCTTTATGGAATGCAGAGTTACTAATCAAGGCTCTAGGAAACTGCCACAGGCAGAGGCCCTTAGGCACAATCTTTAGTTTAAGGCATTCTTTAAAGTATAAGTTATCAAGTTGCAATTTCTTTATTTTTAAAAGCAACTTATCAAACTTCTCCAAATTGTCATTATAAGAAGTAGCACTTACATTTCTTTGGAAAAACAGGCTTGTAGTAGCAGAAAGCCAGGTGTTGAAATGTGGAGCTTCAGAATGCATGTTAGATCCTTCATTTGTGGTTTGTGGTCAGTTTGTGGTCGTCTGCCTTCAGTTCCATGTTCATTTCAATCAGAATTAGTGTTAAAAGCACTTCTGGTCCTATTTTCACCTGGTCCCAGGAACTATCAACCTATTAGCCTGACGAGCCTGGTCTGCAAGGCCATGGAATGTATCATCATGGAACTCATAAACAAAGACATTGGTAACCTCCAAACTCTGGATCCCACCCAGATCGGGTTTGTGAAAGGCAGATCATGCCTCCTGAACCTGATCAACTTCTTTGAGGCAGTCACCAAAGCCGTGGATGAGGGTAAGATGGTTCACACAGCCTATCTTGACCTCGCCAAGGCTTTCAACATCATCCCCCATTCTGGAATTAGAGATAAACTCACTAAACTAGGTATAAATCTGTACGTCTCAAGATGGGTTGCCAACTGGCTCACTGACAGAACCCACAGTGTAAAAGTTGCAAACTCCAAATCTGACCTCAAAGCAGTGACAAGTGGAGTACCACAGGGTACCATCCTGGGACCCCTCCTGTTTGGTATCTACTTCTCTGAAGTACAGACTAACACAGAAGGCCTCTGGCTAACGAAGTTCGCAGATGACTGCAAACTAGGAGCCATAGTCAAGTCCCCAAATGATGTGGACATCCTACAGAAGGGCCTCACTGAAACAGATGTCTGGTGTTAGAGCCATGGCCTCAAGCTCAATGCCAAAAAGTGCAGTGTCATCCCCTTTGGTAAAAACTCTGTACCCATGAACTACCAAATAGGCAGCAATCTACTTAGCACCGAATGCATGATAAGAGACCTTGGGACCCAGGTGGACAGTAGTCTCTCCTTTGATAGTCACATCGCCACAGTAGTCAGGAAGTTCTTCTACGTGGCACACCTCATCATAAAAGGGTTCTCATCCAGGAAAAAAGAGGTCATTGTTCCCCTCTACTCATCACTCATTAGACCTATTATAGAGTACAACACCCCTTTTGGAATGTATCTCACAAGACATCTGCAGCAGCTGGAAAGGCCACAGAAGTACCTCACAAAGAGGATTACTGGCCTCAATCAAATGCCCTACACTGACCGCCTCAAAAAACTCCAGCTTTACTCCATAGCATATCACCTACTCCAAGGTGATCTCTGCCTAAGATATAAAGCTATGTCAAACCCAGAGCTGTTGGACATGCTACACCTAAAGAAATCCCAATCCCTCTGAGCTACACGCTCTAGGGACCTAAACCTTGTCACCACAATAAACAGGACATGCTGGTGGGATAGATTCCTGTCCCAGAGACTTCCTATACTCTGGAACAAGCTACCCATCTATGTCGAGCAAAGTTCTTCATTAGCACTCCTCAAGAAAAATATTGATGAGTGGATGGGAAATAGGAAATACACCCCGGGAACACTTTTGTGTGTCTGCTGGACAGTGGCACAGGAAAATAACTTTCTTGGGTGGCGTACACTATGGAACCTTGATGGCTAGGCTTACGTATGCCCTTTGGCTGATAGCCTAGTACCTACCTATGAACCTATAAACATATGAACCAACATATGTACTATGACAGTGACACAGTAACATGTATATTTTCCATTGGCCAGCTGCTCCACCTCTCCACACCCATCTGACCAGGATACCTGGCCACATCACATGTGTGTGCTTGTGCCAACCTGGGGCCTCCTCATGTACTGTTACAGCCATACCATCAGGTGGAACCACCCAGGGGATGTTGGCCCACCCTGCTCGGGCACACACCAACATGTCTCTGTCCCCTGAGCTCAGGTCTAGGGTCTGTTCCATGCCAGGCTCCACAGACAAATGAGGGATGTGCTACATCCATCTGAGGTACCCAGTACACATTCGCATGGCCAACATGCTCCTCCTGCTCAGACACCAGACCTGGCACCTTCAGGACGTGGATTGCTATTGTGAGTGGGAGTTGATGGGGGCCTTATTCCCATTGTGCCCATAATGGAGACCATGGGGCGTCCACATCACAGACCACACACACCATCCACAGTGTTTACCCACCACGTGTCACATACCACCTCTGTAGACTGTCCCCTATATCTACCAATCCTGACCACCTCCACATGTGTATCTGCCATACTTCCCCAAATTCCCATTGCATACTTCACAGGCAGGGGCATTGTGGTACTAGGACTGGACTAACATGTGACATACCCATCCATGGTGCATACACTGCCAGCTGTAGATATTTGTCTGTATTGCTATGTGTGCTGCTGCCTCACACATAGCACACACCACTGTGGTAATGATATAGGGGCCATGTTTTACCATACATATCTGTTTGTGTGTGTGTTTGTACAGATGTAGACATTTGCATATCGGTATTTATCTATATGTGTGTACATATATGTGACTTCATATATATGTGCACATATATACATCTACACATGGGTATATGTATATATACCTGAAAGGCCAAGCAGTACAGTGGTTAGTGTGTATGCCTTTCAATCACAAGGTGCAAGGTTTGATTCTCACCCCTGGAAAGAGCTTTACTCCAAATCCAGCTCCAGACAAGTGACAAGTGGAGTACCTCAGGGTTCAGTCCTGGGACCACTCTTGTTTGGCATCTACTTCTCTGAAATACAGGACAACACTAAGGGATTCTGCCTAACAAAGTTTGCAGATGACTGCAAACTGGGAGCCATTATTGAATCCCCAAATGATTTGGATATTCTACAAAAACACCTTACAGAAACAGATGCCTTGTGCCAGAGCCATGGGCTCAAGCTTAATACCAAGAAATGTATAGTTATCCCCTTTGGAAAAAAACATGTACCCATGAATTACCACATAGGTGGCAGGACGCTAAACATCGAAAGTGTGATGAGACACTTAGGGACACAGGTGGACAGTGGTCTCACTTTCGATAACCACATCGCCACAACAGTCAGAAAATCCTTCTATGTGGCACACCTCATCACTAAGGGCCTTTCATCCAGAAAAAAGGAGGTCATTGTCCCACTGTACTCATCCCTCATTAGACCCATTATAGAGTATAATGCCCCGTTTGGTATGTACCTCACAAGACATCTGCAACAGCTGGAAAGGCCACAGAAATACCTCACTAAAAGAATTACAGGCCTAAAGCAGATGCCATATGCTGACTATCTAAAAAAACTCCAGCTATACTCTGTGGCATATGGTCTACTAAGAGGTGATCTCTGCTTAACATACAAGGCCATGTCAAACCCTGAGCTGTTGGACATGCTCCACTTAAAGAAATCCCAATCCCTCAGAACCACATGCTCCTGGGATCTAAACCTTGTCATCACAATGAACAAAACATGCTGGAGGGATAGGTTCCTGACCCAGAGACTCCCCATACTCTGGAATGGACTGCCCATACATGTCAAGCAGAGCACCTCATTGGCCCTCTTCAAAAGGAACCTTGATGATTGGATGGAAGATAGGAAATTCTCCCCGGGGATCATGTCAGTCACCCTGCTAGACAGGGGCCCAGAGAAGTAAATATTGTGGGAAGAAATATCCAGGGAATTGTTATGGCTAGGCTTGCATAGGCCCTAGGGCCGATAGCCTAGTACTAACCTATGAACCTATTTCTGGATATACATGCTGATATACATTTATCCTTAGATATTACATCTTTGACATATATACACATATGCATACCTATATATGAAGTACATTCAGACATCAGCTCCACAATCGCATGACACCTCCCTGCACAGCTACACTGTTCTGCTTTGCTACAACACAGACAGGTGCCACATATGGACACGGCCTGACACTGGTGGGGTGTATGTGGGACCTGTTTGCAGGTAACTCTATCACATACCTATGGCATTCCACCATGCTACATTACAGATTCACCTGGGTATCCTGCCAGTGGTGGTCCATGGCTCCCACATATCCATCATATTGGTATTACTTCCATCACCGGCTGTTGTCCACATCATATGCATATTCCCCATTACACAACACATATGATGGCTTACATCCTGTCTTTCAGTGCTGACCTGCACAGTTACCAGCTATGGCCCTCTACCCACTGGGACAGACACTATTGTCCATAGCAGTTGTTCAGTTGACCATCATCACAACAACACCTGCTGACACATATAACGCATTCCACATCATCTATCACAGTACTATGGACCAGGTACTACATTTGAATACATGTACATATACTTCACATACCTGTTGTGGGAAGTATGTAATACTTCCTGGCAGCTGCGTAGCAGGGTGCTTTGTCAGCTGTAAATGTTTGTTGGGTTTTAATTCCCTTTTTTCTTTTTTTTCCTGCTTGCGTTCTCTATCCTGTGACTGGATTGAGCTGTTTGGGGTAGATTGCATCCTGGCTTTAATAGCTGATGCACTTGATCAGGTGATGGCCTCTGCACCAATCAGTGTCCTACACTTGCTAACTGCATGCAGCTTTCTGTGTAGTACTTCCATTTACCACTGTCATGGCAACCAGCTACTATAAATCACCACATCATGTGGACATGGTCCCTTTACCTTTCCTGTGTGATGGACATCCTTCTTGTGTGTGGGCATCAGTGTTACAGACAGCAGGTAGCAGTAGCTCTTCCAGGGGAACAGACACACTTAGGCCAGCTACATATATGTAGGAGGTTCCAGAACTACAGACAGAATGTGAGCAGCTAAATAACACAGTCCAGATGGATGTACACCAGAACACACTGCTCGTACACCAGGATAAGATAAATGTGTTTAATAAATCCACACAAAATAAATAGTACAGGTTAAGCGCTTTCAACTGTGATACACAGTCTTCCTCAGAACAATATATTGAAACAGAATGATCCAATTTATATCCTTCTAAATAGAATAATAAGATAATATGATGACATAACTACCTCAGAAGACCGCCAAAATTTTTAAAGGCATATTAATCTAATATGCAGTCTGTGTGTTTGTTAATACTGCATATTGCAATAAGTAGATAGTCAAAGCACTTGACATGTACGTAAAAATGTACTCTGTAAATATATAATAGAAAAAGGAAAATATAGTAATGCAAATGTCATACAGATAAAAAACATATCCTACTGTTTAAAAAATACATGTGTATAAATTGTGAATTAAAAGCATTAACCTACAAAATATATGTTTCTGTATCAGAACAAAGTGTTATGATATCATTCAGAATACAATAAAAATTAATGAATGATAAATACAGTAGTTAAAATACTAAACATCCAGTGCAAATGCAGTTGAATGTAATTGCATACAATAACATAAAACATACAATAACATAAAACATAATATATATAATAAAGTGTCAATGTCCTGAAAGGGAGGGCAGATAGTGGTCACGAACACATTAAAAAAGGTTTAATGCTAATGAAGTCATTCAAACCCGGTTTCCGGGTTGAATCAGTCAATATCTGCCATCTACTTTCTTTAAGGGCCAATTCCATTTTCCAATTTCCTCCATAGGGGGAAATATACACCTGATCTATAATACAAAAATGGAAACTATGATCACTACCTTTTTCTAAAATGTGCCTATATAAGGCATTTTTATTGTCGCACTTTTGTATCCTGTAATGGTGTTCGTACAGCCGTTTCTTCAGCTGCCTCTCCGTTTTTCCTATGTAGTGGGCGTTGCATAGTTTACAAAGGGCCACATATACCACGCCCTTTGTTTCACAATTTCCCTTTAGACTTTTGATATAGGTACCATTGATGTCATCCAGCCTAAAACCCTTGTCCTGGTTAATATATCTACATTGTTTACACCTACCGCACTTTGTTGTTCCTCTATTGTCTTCTCTACGAACATTGCCCCTGTTATTACTAGCCCTTTCCAACAAATTTTTTTACATTAGGAGCTGTCTTATAAACATATTTGGGGACTTTACCTAAAATCTCATCAGAATCGAGTGCTGCCACCAATTCCCAATGTCTGACAAGAATATCAGTAATAATATGTGTGAAAGGTGTATACATAAGGACACATACTCTTCCCCTGGATTCATTCACCTTGTCCTTCTCATTCATCATGCTGTAATTTCCCAAGATGGGAGTGTATTTTAATCCCCATTGACTCTGTACTTGGTTGGTCACTTCCGTGACCATCTTTTCAGGATATCCGCGATCCAAGAAAAGCTTTTTAAGTGTAGCAAGTTCGGACATCATGATGTCCCTAGTAGAGGACATCCTGGCTACTCTTATGCTTTGACCTTTTAAGATGTTCTTAAAGACGTGGGGGGGGGATGGTTACTGGTGTAGTGATACAGACAGCAGGTAGCAGTAGCTCTTCCAGGGGAACAGACACACTTAGGCCAGCTACGTATATGTAGGAGGTTCCAGAACTACAGACAGAATGTGAGCAGAGTTGTGTTATGTTTGTATAGTACTGGTGTTACAGGGTGTGTGTGTATATACTAGTTTGCCTCGGAATGCAGTATGTCTGCATAGCTCTCAACTGTGGGCCTATCCTGTTGGTGGCCAGAGGTGTGCCTATCATGTTTTGTCTGTCCACCACACAGGTCCTGTGTCAGATATGTCACTGGCAGTGTGTGTGTTGAGTGCTATCAGTATATGGCTACATCCATTTATGTTTCTAACCTCAATTCCCTGGCTGAGGGTAGGTTGCAGACTATCCTGTAACACCAGCAACTTGCTTAGTGTATGGTAACAGTTTCCCACATATGGGCCTGTGTTCCAGCCTCTGTCCTCCACCTACATACCAAGCTTTGCACATATGACATGCTGTCAGGAGCTGTTCTGTAGTAGGCTGTGTCTATATCACACTGCCATTGCTGCCATCAGTCCACTGCTGTTGTATCCCCCACACATACAGTGATTCTGGGGCCATACATGTGTGGGCTACACAAAACAATACATGTGTGCCCTTATGCACTCCAGAGGGCAGTGCATGTAACAGTGGTATATGGGCCTGTAGTATTGAGTCTAGGGGGGGTATGCACAATAACTGACCTAGGCTGTTACAAAATGTGGGGGTATCAGGGGTGAGCTGCCTTAAAGTATCTGCATGCACAGTACCATATATTTCACCTATATTTACATTACTCACATATATTGGGTTAATGCCAGCCTATTGCCTCCTGCCATGCAAGACTGTTCTGTTTGTCAGTGTGCTTGTGATGGTGTCCGTTATGCCTTGTTATGTAACAGTTACATCCCATTTGGCCAACTAAAGTCTTCAGCACCTAGTGAATTTGTACAAAATGTAGATGGAGGCAGCTGAACTATACACCTGTATTACATACTGTTGATTGTTTGGTATCCTGTGGCCCTGTCTGTCTTTACTATTGTACAATATGAAGACATTGGCCTGGACAGAGACAGTTGTGAACCTTTCCAGACTACTGTCTTAGTATCACTGTTTCACAGTTGCATTACTCTGTTTATATGGATGTCAGTGTCTGCACAGCTATATGACATGGCATGTAGAACTGTAATAGTACACAAATAAAGGTTTTCCATGTCTGAAAACCTGTGTGTGGTGTTTTTCTTATGACCTCTCTGTGGGTATATGTTGCAGGTGACAATTGTAATTTTATGGCTGGCCCATACAGTGTCCATTTGTTCAGGTGTGAACTGTAGGTATAGTGGCTGTTCCATATTGTGTGCACCTTCTACATATGTATCTTACTGTACATATCTCTGTGTGTGTCTGTGTAGTCACATGTATATCTATATATCTATCTCTCTCTCTCTCTCTCTCTCTCTATATATATATATATATATATATATATGTAATCTGTATCTGCATATATGTGTCTTTGTATATGTATCCTGGGGATGTTGATAGCTGCCATATTTTACATTTCCTATGGGAGCCACACTATACTGCATGCTATGTTACCAATACCAGCCTGACATCATATAGGGGGGTTGTAGTACTGTTTACATGTTGTGCACATGTCATGTCAGGTCCTGCTTATGTGATATGTAACACTTTAGTGTATTACAGGGTGGACATATTTGGCTGTGGTGGGGGGGTATGCCTGTTCATACATGACGTATATTGTTTGGGGCGTCTCAACCCCATTAACGGTGCATGTGGACATATTTGTATTTGTCAATCTACCATTGCTATCTACAGATGTGTGGCCATATATATATATATATATATATATATATATATATATATATATATATATATATATATATATATATATATATATATATATATATATATATAGAGAGAGAGAGAGAGAGATATCTACAGCTATTGATATCTTGTATCTGTTTAGATATTACTATATTTACTCACACAAATACATTTACATGTTGGAATACATTCTCTGTACTGTTGAATGACTGGGCTGGTTATATTTTGAATACTTCAGGGTTATGTATATCCGACATGGCTTAGTAGTAAATCACTTTGCCAATGGTGTGCGGAGTTCTGTGTTCGAGCCTAGTAGAGGCCATTTATTTTTTTGCTGGGAAGAACAAGGGCCATTGGATACAGAGTGGTTAAGGCACGTTTAGTCAGTTGTTAGCGGGTTTGCGCAGAGGTAAGCACTGCTAACTTGCTGTTATACCTGCTTACATGGTGTTAACTTCAGATTTGCTTAACCTGTGTAGGCATTGCTTACCACCATGAGAACGGGCTTCAGCCCACTTACTAGTGCTTACATATGCTTACTATTGCTTATTTGTGCTTAAACCTGCTTACTAGTGCCTTATTCAGTCTGACACAGATACTTCACATATGCATTTCTTGCAGTACTCCAGTTCATATATCTATGTTATTTAGTGGGTTTTGCAACAAAACAATTGGTTATAACGTGCTTTGCCATCTAAAATAGACTGTGCTACAGTGGGACTCAAACTGGGAATGGCTGCTCATTAGGTGACTGCTCTGCCCAATTCACACTATTGCTTACATCCACGAGGCAGTCCGATTAGAACCACTCCATCCAACATCATCACGCCTCGACCCATAATTTCATACCCATCGTCCCCCCCCCTGCAGCAATCATCCTTTCTCTGGGTGCAGGTCGGGTTTAGCCACACCACTACACATTGCCCACTCTCCACTACTTGGGATGCATCACGTATGTTGTCTCAACCCATGAATCATCACGCTTTCCCAACCTTGTAGTCGAGAACATACATGCCCTGCCTTGACAAATCGGTGTAATGCTGGGAATCCGAAAATCCTATAATATTTGGGTTGTCCTGCAATGGGACATTTCTGTCTTTGTTTCTAGATTAGATTTAGCGGGTCAACAATGTTTCTTCCACTAGTAGTATCTTGCCTGTGGTTTGTGAAGCAGTGATTTGTTTACTTTGTTTGTGTGTTTGTATGTTTCATCTGTTTGGCTGTGGGGGGGATATTGGTATGTGTAACGCATATGTTGATCGAGACCCCTCACCCCCATTGGCGGTGCCTGTAGTCATATATGTCATTATTATGTGGTGTTGCATATATATCTGTGTATACACACACACACACACACACACACACACACACACACACACATATATATATATATATATATATATATATATATATATATATATATATATATATATCTATATTGCCATATATATATCTAATGACATATAGATGTATGGATGTCTGCATATGTATATATCTATATGTGGATATTTATATATATGTATGTCTATATATGTATACATATGTAATACAGAGAGGGAGAGGTATATATCTATTTAGTTATAGATATATATATACACACACACACATACATCTACATACTTAGCTACATGTCCTGTAATGTTGAATGGTATTGCTGGATGCTATTTTTGTGGAAATGTCAGGGTTATGTATATCTGCAGTGGCTTAATGGTAAATAGCATTGCCTATGGTGTGCAGGCTCCTGAGTTTTAGTCTTGCAGGGACTGTTTAGTTTGTTGCTGGCCAGAACGTGACCCATTGGATACGGAGTGGTTGAAGCACTTCTACGCAGTTGTCAGTGAGGTTGCATGATGGTAAGCACTGCTAACTTCTGGTGACATCCGCTTGCACATGGTTAACCTCACTATTGCTTACGCTGTGTAAGCACTGCTTCCTGTCAGGCAAACAGACTTGCACTTGCTTACTCGTGCTTATTTATCCCTACTACTGCTTACTACTGCTCTATTTTCGACAGTAATAGTCTACTGGTTCTTGGGGAGATGGTGGATTTGGCAAGTGCATGGGGATATCATTCATTACACTACTTACTACTCCAGTTCACACATATATGTTAATTATTAGGTTATACAACTAAATATATTGATCATAACAGTGATTTGACTTGGAAATGGAATGTACTGCAGTGGGACTTGAACTGGGACTGACTACAATATTGCTGTACTGCTTTCTTTGCACATATCCTGCTTTTTATCCTCCTTTTGCTATTTGAGCTACATTGACCATAGCTAAGAGATGGGCACACCCGTGCACCTACTGTTAGCTTTAATCTGTGTTTTAAAAGATATAGATGGGTTTCTTCTTTTAATTTATATGTCCTGTTGCTGTTGTACATGTGGGGGTCTGTTGGTGGAGATATGAGGACACCTGTGAGTGATTTCATTCATTTCTTAACAGCTTCTGCTGTTTGACATTGCAGGGGCATGTTTATTCTGAGAGTTCTGCTCTCAGACATGCCCCCTGCACTCGTACATGCTCCATGTAAGCCTAGGAGCTCAGCCAGTGCGCCTTCATTACTATGCATGGCACGCTGCCATCCTGCTCCTAAATGGGTGCTTCCGTGCAGGACTAAACTAATCCTGCACAGAAGTTTAGTAAATCCGGGGGATTTACTTTTTTGTTCACACACAATGCTGTTTATATACTGTAAAATGTCTTTTATCTACCAGTATAAAAGATTTTTAAGAAGACATTAAAAATCTCTTTACACTCCCATCCCCACTCCCCAAAAACAAGTTTTTTGTTCAGTTTACAATCAAAATAAACAGTAGTCTCTGTGGCACAGATGGATAAAGCTCTGTTTCTGATCCAAATGACCTAGAATCAATCTGTAGCAGAGGCAATGGAGGAGGTAAAAAGTAGGGTCGGAAAGAGTATGTGACTCTTTTGCGCCCATACTGAATAAGGGCAGCAGTTCAGCCTGCATGAGACATTGGCACTAAGTGTATGGTGAATGTTGCAAGAAAACAATATGTAATTGTAGCATGTGTTTTTCAAGTAGTATGTATTGTGGCTAGTTTGTACATGCACAGTGGTTTGTATGCAGTGGGGTGCATCATAATGAGCAGTTTTACTTATAGTGCTTTAACATACGTAAAAATGGTTAGGAATGCACAAAGTATCTCTGTGGCTGACTGGATGATAACCCAGATTCTGTCCATGGGATCTCACCTCCTAGTATGTTATGAGGAAAAAAAACTTTCTTGTCTCCCAGGTATGGGACTAAAGGAACAAATGTGCAATGGTAAGGAAGAAATGGAACAACAGTCATCAGACAAACAAGAGAAAACTGTCTAGAGAAAAATAAAGCAATCCTTAAAATCCAAGATATTCAGGTTCAATGAAAATTGTCTAAAAGGATTAAGCAGTGCACCACTTACAGGCTGGTTATCAGACACAAAACCAGTAGTATACAAGCACTGACCAAAGAGTATGCCATCTTTACATGAATGTTACCACTGAAAATGCAGTCTATATCCAGTGTGAAGACTACTACCAATTCCCTTTGCAGTCATGATAAAATGCTCACTAATGCTTCTGATACTTATACATTAGAAACTATTTGAAAATATTAAGCAGTATGCCAAGTCTCACACATGCTTGCTGTAATACAAACTATAAGTAACTGATAAAGTGAACACCACAGAGGTCCATGCAGTTACTAAAATACTTTTAAGTTAAAAATTTCTAGAGCCTTAAAAATTTGCCTTCCAGAGTACAAAGACTACTGAATATAAAAAGCTATAAAATACTCCCCATCGCTCTCCACCCAACCAAACAATAATTTTTACCACAAACATAGTTAACCAATTGAAAATGTAAGGAAAACACCTATACAACACACATTCAAAGAAAAAAATTACCACATGAACAATATAACAAAATATTCCATAAACAAAAAAAAATTTACAATGCTTCGAGTTCTAAGAGGTACTGTATATTATCATTAAATAATTCAATATTATGAAGACTGTATATAGTGAAGCGTGAGAATGTGAAAGATCCACCTCAGAACTAGAGATAAAAATGTTACAAATGTCTATAAAATGTTTTTGAATCCTTATTTGTCAGTGTAGTAATAAAACTAATGCAATGTTTTTGGTTCACATAATATTTGAAGAAAGAACATCTTAGGTCACAAACAACATTACCTTATAATAATTTTTACATGTTTTAGCCATAAATCTGTTCTAATTTATTTCATGTTTATTAAATAAATCTATAAAAGGACATACTAACGATCCCTTACACAAAATGTTGGCATAATTATTAGTTCACTTGTTGGGGTACATACCTGAATGGACCAGTCAATCAGGGAAGATGAATTCTAGTAGAAGATCTTGGAAGAATCACCCAAACACCATACATGACTTCATTACTGGCAACTGTGTACCAATGCTTTTTAATAATCCTTGTCATTCACCCAATGAATAGGGCATACCAGGTGACAAATTACATGTGTCTGTTAACAAGAATGATAGTACTAAAAACATCCCATGTGGGTATGTGTGGACACTTATCATGCAGAAACTTTCTAAGAGATTTGGGGGGCTTCATATCATAACCTCACAATGTCATGTTGTTCATAAACTCTGAAAATGCCTGATAAAACTCTTCCTCATTAGTGCAGATTCTTTCGGCCTCAGTCTCAACAATGGACTATATAAAATATTTGTTATACTGTTGTAGGTATTTTTCCATATATATGTTTTATTGGTTAACTAATTTTATGGTGACAGTCTTTGTTAGGTTGGCCCTGCAACAAAAGTAATTCAGTGATCTTGGTACACATAACCACCTTTGTTTATGCAATGTCAAATAGAACATTGCTGTGCTGACCTACAGAACGTGGAAAGTGGCAAAATCTTTTAAAAACTGGGTAGTCTGTCTTCAGCCATCATGTAGTTTACATATATAAACACCTATATAAAACACATCAAAAGAGAAAAATATTACATGAACACTATAACAAATATTACACCACAATTAGCATCAACAGCCTTCTAGCTAAAAAAGCAGACTCTCATATGACAAAGTATTTCTTCTTCCCACCATTGAATACTCACTGCCTATAATATGTCTTCACTTTGGATGCTATATGTTTGGCGATTATTTATGGATTCTGCATTTCATTGACCTCATTTGGTCAGCGTATCTAGACTTCATTTAAAATAGACAATGTGTGTTTGAGTGATGTGTGCATGTATGCAAGTGCATGCCTTTGTGTGACCGTACGTGTGTTTGCTTGTTTGTGTGTGTGTGATTTGTGTTCAGGGTGACTTTATGGTGTTTGTTGTGAGGTCGGTAACAGTGGGGTAAGTTTTGCCTTATTCCCCACTGCTGTGTGATCTTGGAGTTAGTACATATAAGTAGCAGTGGATGTGGGGGAGCAATAGTTTCAGCTGTTCATTGTTCTTTCTCACTATATTGAAATGTCAGTTTAGTGAGTTTCAGCTTTTTACTATAGACCCTTCAGTTGTACAAGAAACATGATAAAACTTTAGACAATACAACATCACATCTCCTGCTTTATTGGTGGAGTTGACAGGCTCCTCCTCCATTGCCATACATGGTAAACAGGTTGGCTGATTTCAAGTCAGTCTAAGATTTGCACTTCATGTTTGCATACTAATATAAATGTTACTTCAAATGGACCACAGCAAAGCCTTACATCATGTCATCTCACAAACAAAATTGCAGACTTCTCAGATTTACTGATTCCACTGAAGTAATGCTTCCCATCAAAACTATGAATTCATTTGTGACAACGAACCAGAACCAAACCTTGGGAAACACTGCTATGGCTCATACTAGAAGATTGCAGGACCAGGTATGAAATGAAAATGCTACACTGCCTAAATCTTCTTGTAGCTTATTATTAATTATTTTGATTGTGAATACACTGAATGAGCTAACATGAGAAGAATGGCACCTATATACATTGTTTAATTTTGTACGATGTTAGTATTTATTACCCTGTTTACAGTGTCCAACATTTTTAGTGCCACCCATTTTTTTTTTTCAAAACAGGTTTATTGTTTTAACATACAAGAGAAATAGCATAACAATTTTATACAAGTAATTAAAAATAGATATGATTATAACATTCAACAAAACAACTAAAGTATTTACAAAGACATCCACTACAATCAGATCAATTAATTAAATATATTGTAAGGAACACTGATGGATTCAGCAACCAGGAAACAAGAACTGCTTCAAAATGCCATAAACGAACTCTTTATTTTTTAAAAAACGAACAGATAAGCGCTTTCACGCACCTGAATTGCGCTTCCTCAGATCTTCACATTTAAGCAACATTTACAAAGAGTATATATACCCAGCAAGATTCAATTAAGTCAGATTGATTTCAATTAATCATTCAATTAGTTAGTTTAGGGTGATGGATAGTGCTCACATTTATATATGTAAAGAAACAGTAAGAGACAAGCTCAAGTAGCTATTTCACATTGTCATTCAGGTCTTAACATTACCACAATGCCTATAGTAATATTATGTTTATCAGAAACAATAAGATATTTTGAATATTAAAAACATTTAATATGTGATAATCAATAGTATTCATATATAAAAAATTTCATATATAAAATTTTTTTATGTGTTTATATTGTATAAAAATGAATATATAAAGAATATATATGCATAAAAAATGCATAAGAATGCATGAAGCATAAAATTCAAAGCTCTCATGTAAACGCATATATATAAAATGTTCCTATATAATTGAAGAACATAAAACATATATAAAAGCGTCCCATTCTATAATATGTTGATCTGGGGACACTAAAAGCCATATAAATATATCTATGTAAATTTCATGGCAAAAGTATATGCGTATACATGTATATCTAATTATGTGTACATTTGTGCTAAATATTAAATAAGTGAATATACATATATAAAATCCTCAGATATAAATAGATATTAACTACAATATATATATATATATATATATATTGTACGCTATCTAATAAATACATAAATATATAAATAAACAAATGAATATTTAAATATTAACTATAGTGTTATGAATCAGTATAATCAATCAATTAATAATATTTAAAATAACATCATAATAAAATATTTCATATATTACACTCATAAAAATCAGTAGCACTGTTGAATGAAGATCATCTTCGTTTGTAAATATGCATATGTCAATGAGTAACAGATTTATTGCAACATTTCAATGAAAATAAGCAAATATATATACATATCAATATAAATATCCATTACTTATATATCCTACTGTCTAAAACTGGTTTGATACAAATACTTTGATTCAGGCCTGGATATAAATGGGCACCTAATTTTAAAATCCATGGCAATTCAATGTTTTCTAAGGTGTTCACATTATTGCCCCATCTCTTATTCAAACCTGCTAGTTGCAATACTCTGAATCTAAAGCTATGCTCTCTGAATTCATTTATATGTTTAGCTAAAGCATTCTTATCATTCTTCTTCTTTATTTCATAAATGTGATTATATATCCTTTGCCTAAATTTTCTCTTAGTTAAGCCAACATAGAATGCTTCACATTTTGTGCATGTCGCTAAGTATACCAAATTATTAGAGTTGCAGCTTGCATAAAATCTAGGTTTGAATATAAAATCCATTCTGGGGTGTTTATATATTTGTTTGTCACTAATGTGTCGACACATATTGCATCTAGTACATGGGAAGGTGCCCATAGTATTGAGATGTATCTGTTCATTCAACTTTCCTTTGCCCTCTTTGAAGCATAGCAGTCGTTTTAAGTTAGGTGAGTTTTTATAAATAAATTTCGGTTGCTCCCCTACTATATTCCTGGTTACTTCATCTATGATTAGGAGCTTCCAATTTTGTTTGATTATGTTCTTTAAATCAAAATTGTCATTTGTATATTGCATTATATATGCTACTCTATTATTAGCAGTGGATGTTGTCCATCCCTTAACTTTAAATTTGCTAAGTACCGTCTTATGTCTTACTGTTGATTCAACTACATGATCATTTGTTGAAAAGACTTTATTCTTAATCTCATGCAACATTTTCATGTTGTAGCCTCTTTCTAAAAATAGCTTCTCCATGTTATCTGCTTCTTTAATGAGCACTTGTTGGTTATCACATAACCTCCCTATTCTAATATACTGACTTTTGACTATGCCTGGGAACACATGTCTAGGATGCATGCTGTTATAGTGTAAAAGGTTATTCACCCAGCATGCCTTCCTATATAAACTCGTTTCTATCCGATTTCCATTCATTGCAATGTTAATGTCTAGAAAACTGATGTAAGTATAAGACCACTCCATGGTAAACTTTAAGAACTGGGTGGTAGAATCCAAATATGTTAAAAACATTTTAAATTCATCCAAAGAGCCTTCCCATAGAATCAGAATGTCATCTACAAATCTTCTATACATTCTGATATTATTAGTATACCTTACATCATTAAACAAATTATTTCTCTCCCAGTTAAAAACAACTAAATTAGCATAAGTGTTAGCAACGGGAGTGCCCATGGCTACTCCCCATTGCTGTAGGTAATATTTATCTTTTAAACATAAATGCATTATTCTCAAGAACCATTTGTAAAAGGAAATATAACAAAATCTTCTCATCTGTGTCAAAGTCTGTGTCTGAATTAAGCACTTCCATCATGGCTTGCAAGCCATCTCCATTGGGTATGCTAGTGAAGAGGTTTTTAACATCTAAGGTTATCAAGATACAACCATCCAATGCATTTATACGATTCTCATTAAACTTTTTGATATCATCCAACAAATGATATGTATCTTTAAGGATGGTGGGGATGGAGTCGACTATGGGTCTTAATATAGTCTCTAGATATATAGATACATTAGAAGTTACCCATCCCCTGCCTGAAACAATCGGGCGCATTGGGAGTGGAAATATTCCCTTGTGTACCTTGGGTAGGCCTTTCATACAAGGTATCAATGGTAGATCAATAACTAAAAAATCGTATAGCTCTTTATCCACTTGTCTGCACATTAAGAGATCGTAAATGTTATCATGCACATTCTGTATAATCTTGGATATATCAACACCAGATATAACTTTATATGTTTTAGTATCATTCAAAAGTGTATACATACTTTCATTATAATCTGCTGTATCCATAAGGATTATGCCACCCCCTTTATCAGTTGGCTTTATGGTTAACATATCATCTTCTTTCAATTTAGTGAGTGAGGCTATTTCAGAGCTGGTCATATTATAAAATCTATTCCTTTTTCTATTCTTATTTTCTCGTGTATAATATTTATAAAAATCATCCTCACATATTCTAATAAAACATTCTATATTACTGGGTATAGGAGGAATAAAATTACTTCTCTTCTTCAAAGGTGCACTTGCGGCAGCTTCAAGTGTTCCTGTATGTGTATAAAAGTGCATTTTAAGGGCTACCGACCTACCAAATAACCTTAGTTCAGTCAGCGTATTGTTTAATTTACTACATTGCGAAGGTATAAAGCCCAACCCTTTATTTAACAAAGTTAAATCAGTTTCATTAATTCCTCTATCGGAAAAGTCATACACCAAAGTATTTAATTTCTTACAGTTTTCCTTTGTCCATATCTTTCCTCTGAAAACTTTCTCTTTCTGGAGCCTTTGCTCAGTGAACGACCTCTCGTATGATTTGTTTGTCTGATGGGATAAGGTAAAAAACGTGTATCATCCAAATTGGTGGTTTTGCGACAAACAACTTGTTCCATGTCCTTGCTAGGTGCTCCCAATGCCTGCTGATTGGGAGGTGGCGTTGATGTATCGACATCAGTTCTGTTCCAATTCCATACATTGGATTGAACTGTTTCGTTGGGAATAACATTGGAATTCACTTCCCCTGTTGCAGTGTCGGTAGTTGTTTGTATTTCATTCAATTCCCTCATCCGATCCGTTCGGCTGTCCACGTGTGTTCTGTGCATTGTGACATCATCGGCTCCTCCTTCCATAGCTGCGGCTACCCCTGGTTGTATATGCTCTTGTAATCTCGGCCACACGAAAATATTACCATTTGCGAAATCACTATGATCCCGGCATAATTTTCTTTGTTTAATCAACTTGAGCTTCTCACTGTATATATTCAGCTGAGAATGCAAATTTTCTAGTTTTCTTGAACAAAAGTTATTGGATATAAAGCGCTCATAGATGTCTTTCCAAAGCGCCTCAACCTTTTTTTGTAAGTCTATCTCAATTGGCAGAAAGTATTCCAAAATTAAGTTGATATAGCTGAAACCAATATTGATGTTTAAATCTTGCCACTTCTTGAGAAGAACAGGATGTTGTTCGCCATAAGTAGGCATGCAAAGTACTCGCATACCTCTAGGTATTACTTTAAAATGCACGCAAGCCTCCAAGTGCTTGCGCTGCCAGGAGTACCTTTGCAGCCTATACATATCATTCTCTAATTGTCTTAACAGTGCATTAAATTCAGTCATATTGTTAGTTTCAATAGTCGAGCTTGGTGTTTCAACAGATACCTGTAAGTCAAGTTGTAGTAACGGATTCTCATATGAATGTATGAGATGCTCCCATATATGTTGACTCCCCCTGGGAGCCGGAGTGTAGTCAAGTTCTACTGCTATATCTTCCATGTTGTGGTTCCTCCGGTAAAGACAAGTTGTAGAAAATAAATAAAGATACCGGATGGTACCAGTAGAATCCTCAGCCAAGAAGAAGAACGATATATTGTAAGGAACACTGACGGATTCAGCAACCAGGAAACAAGAACTGCTTCAAAATGCCATAAACAAACTCTTTATTTTTTGAAAAACGAACAGATAAGCGCTTTCACGTACCTGAAGTGCGCTTCCTCAGATCTTCATATTTAAGCAGCATTTACAAAGAGTATATATACCCAGCAAGATTCAATTGTCAGATTGATTTCAATTAATCATTCAATTAGTTAGTTTAGGGTGATGGATAGTGCTCACATTTATATATGTAAAGAAACAGTAAGAGACAAGCTCAGGTAGCTATTTCACATTGTCATTCAGGTCTTAACATTACCACAATGCCTATAGTAATATTATGTTTATCAGAAACAATAAGATATTTTGAATATTAAAAACATTTAATATGTGATAATCAATAGTATTCATATATAAAAAATTTCATATATAAAAAATTCTTTATGTGTTTATATTGTATAAAAATGAATATATAAAGAATATATATGCATAAAAAATGCATAAGAATGCATGAAGCATAAAATTCAAAGCTCTCATGTAAACTCATATATATAAAATGTTCCTATATAATTGAAGAACATAAAACATATATAAAAGCGTCCCATTCTATAATATGTTGATCTGGGGACACTAAAAGCCATATAAATATATCTATGTAAATTTCATGGCAAAAGTATATGCGTATACATGTATATCTAATTATGTGTACATTTGTGCTAAATATTAAATAAGTGAATATATATATAAAATCCTCAGATATAAATAGATATTAACTACAAAATATATATATATATTGTACGCTATCTAATAAATACATAAATATATAAATAAACAAATGAATATTTAAATATTAACTATAGTGTTATGAATCAGTATAATCAATTAATTAATAATGTTTAAAATAACATCATAATAAAATATTTCATATATTACACTCATAAAAATCAGTAGCACTGTTGAATGAAGATCATCTTCGTTTGTAAATATGCATATGTCAATGAGTAACAGATTTATTGCAACATTTCAATGAAAATAAGCAAATATATATACATATCAATATAAATATCCATTACTTATATATCCTACTGTCTAAAACTGGTTTGATACAAATACTTTGATTCAGGCCTGGATATAAATGGGCACCTAATTTTGAAACCCATGACAATTCGATTATTATTTATTATCAATTAATTAAACTAAAATACCATGCTATTGAAATTAGGATTTTTTTAACAAATTTTGTAAATTAAGTGCCACCCATTTTTAACTACAAGTAATTTGTTCTTTTGTACTCTGTTAAAAACTTTCATATGGTCTTGTGATACTATGGGTTTGTACATGCAAGTAAACAACTAGAACAACTCTGTCAACATACATTCTTTTTTATTTGTTCATTGGTTTACCTAGTGTTTTCTATGAATTATGATTATGTTTGTTACATGTGAACAATTTTGTTAATCTTTTATACTTGGAGGTTAGGAGGTTTGCATCACTTTAAACACATAACGACTTGGAACAGGTGTGGATGCACCTTAAGGGAGGAGTTTTTGTTAGATATAGGACAACCTAATACTTTTAATTTTAACTTTGATAAAGTCCCATTAACACTGAAGGATGAAACTGCTTAGTTCATTATTTTTAAATAGTTTTACTACAGTATATGGCATAATTTTGTTTGAACAAATATTTCATAAGACAAAGCAAGTATTTTGTTATATATATAGGCCTGTTATTGTCCATTACTGTCAATCTTTGTTCGTTACTTGTTTATGTCTGCAGTCTTATGTAACATGGTCATGAAGAAAATGAGTGAGATCAAACACATAAATAAATAAAATAACTAAAAATAAGTACCTGCAAAAATCTTGGATACCTCATTCAACATCTGCTATCTGTTTTCCCGTGCATCTCTCTCTCTGTCAATACAGTATTGCTTCCTTTAGTGTTCACACTCTCTTCTTCTCTCTATATATCTATATCTATGTACACACACACACACACACACACACACACACACACACACACACACACACACACACACACACACACACACACACACACACACCTTCAACCAAAATTTCTAGTCACTCTTGTTTCTGAACTCCCTGGCTGTATCAGAATATGTCTATGTATAGACAGGTAATGGAGTAACACCATCATTATAATCAGATTACATCTTATCAGAGTAATGGCTAATATTACAAAAAATACTACAGTTGGCAGCATAAAAACACTCACCTTCCATTCCAAAACAAGCAGTTTTAACTCCCACTGCTTACTCTAAACACATCAATATCCTCAGAAGCAGTGCTCTACCACTCACTTCCAACATAATAAATAAAGTGTAAAATATACTACAACCCAAAACTGCAAACAGGTCTATATCAGAACATCGAAGTTTTAAAACTTCAAATATTCTAATATTGATCCGTTTTGAGCGAATGCTAAAAATAGCAAAGCTGCAAAACACCGAATTATTTCCTAGGGAAATAATTTGGTTGGCCGGTTCTTTGGCTTCGCTATTTTTAGTGTTGTGGTGGAAATTTACGGGTCAGGTTCAAGTAAGTGTGTGATTGTGTGGTTTTTAGGATTAGGGCGCGGGTTAGGTGAGTTAGGGTTAGAGCGCGGGTTAGGTGAGTTAGGGTTAGGGTGCAGATTAGGTGAATTAGGGTTGGGGGTGGGTTAAATGAGTTAGGGTTAGGGCGTGGGTTAGGTGAGTGTGTGAAAGTGACGGACTTTAGGATTAGGGTTTGGGTTAAGGTAAGTGGATAGATGGTAGTGTATGTACAGTTTAGTGTAGGGTTAGTTGTAGGATTATAAGTGTATGTGTGGATTGATGTTTTTTAGGTGTGCTTGTGTTGTGTGTATGTGTTTCGGAATAGTGACTTTTTTCCCAAAGAAAAAATTCGCTGTTCTGAATGTTCGATATTACGTGGTTTAGATATTTGAGGTCCGATGAAATAGCGTTCGCTATTTTCATCTTTTGATAGCGTGATATAAACGCCTGCAAACAATGAAAGAGAGGAAGGGTTGCTTTCAAAAAATACACCAAAAGACACTTGGCTAAGCCCTTCCTATGCCTACCTCACTTCCTGTCCTAGCCAATATATCATTCCTCTGTTAAAGTTAACCCTTTCTTGCTCTATTTCATTCCTACCAACTTCACCACACTGACTCAGACCGCTCCTCCCATGCCCTACTACTCAGGTGTGTTAGGACAAACCAGTCTGCAAGCATGCTATATTTGTCCAAAGACCACTATTTCAAGAAAACATGCCAAAAGTTATTATTGTGACCATTTATTGACACATTTCAATTAATACATAAATGATAAGCAACACAAACATAATATTTATAAGAGTAATGACCAATATTACAAAAAGCATTACAGCTGGTTGCATAAACCCACTCACTTGTCACTCCAAAATAAGCAGAGTTAACTCCCACTGCTACTCTAAACACATCACCATCCTCTAAAACAGCATCCCACCTATCACTTCTAAATGACCAACCACCAAAAGAAAGGGGGGGGAGAAGGGTTCAAATGAGTCCCATGTACTCCACCCACCAGCCTAGTACCGCCGGTTACCCCCACCCTACCAATCCTTAATCAAACCCTTCAAATGTAATGATAAATGAACACTAAACAAATCAAAACCTGTATCACTCGATTGAACTCCATCAATTCTGTACAATGAAGCATCCATCATCATAATCCCTGCACTCAATCACATAAGAACCTAATTTCTGCAAAACCCTTAACACTTTATGATTAGTAAACTATCTAGCTCTCTCCAAACCCATAAAACTATCAGCATTCCTCCACATCAACTTGAGAATAATCTCAAACCATACTATCACCATCTAAGGAAACCTCTGCTTAAAATCTTGGTATTCATTAACAATCCTCACTAAGGCTCTTTTAGGTAACTGACTCAATTCATTACTCCCCCAAATGAATAACCAATGCACAGGGTACACCTAATGCTGCTTATATCTTATCAGCTTTGCCAAACAGATGCCTTCAACTGCATCCTCAGAAATCATGCCAAGCTACCTGCCATCTCTCTTGGTCCAGACCTAACATACTTCCACCAGTTCAAATCACAGCTATCATCTTAACTCAGAAAACAAAAGAATGATCCAACAAAACAATGGTTCCACCTGCAAAACAAGAACAAGATATTAAACAAGACCAAAGGACACAGATACCAGAAGTTAGAGCTTTCATTCACTTTAATATGCTGTGAACTTCATCAGAAAAACATTCTAACCACCCTAAGACAGCATTTAAATACTTAATTAGCAGTCACATGACTGAATAATCTTATTTAAAAGAAAGCTCATTTTTATAAATGTAAAAAAATACATACACAAATCCATATAATGAAATTAGTAATTATAGAAGTAGAAAAAGTAATTAAAAAGTTTTTTGTACATTCTAATGAATATCATAAAATAAAGTTTTAAAAAACTTTAAAGCTTAGTCTGCAAAAAGCATTTTATATTAATGGTGTCATTAAGACCTGGTGCAATATCTGCACCCAAGTAAATTTACCATAGAGATTCTTTGCATTCTAACCAGGTTTTGTAATCACCCGAAAAGGTTTCTTTACTGACAGTGTCTATCACCGAGAAAACAAACTTTTTGAAATCAATACAAGTACCAGCGTGTTTTGCCAAAGCATTAGTTTGTTCTTTTTTCTTGATTGCTAAAAGATGTTCATAAATATGTCTTTTTATACTTTTTTTACATTTATAAAAATGAGCTTTCTTTTAAATAAGATTATTCAGTCATGTGACTGCTAATTAAGTATTTAAATGCTGTATTAGGGTGGTTAGAATGTTTTTCTGATGAAGTTCACAGCATATTAAAGTGAATCAAAGCGCTAATTTCTGATGTCCATGTCTTTTGGTCTTGGTTTGGAGCAGTGATTTTAACTTTCTAGTGATTTTGTGTCTTTTCAAGTTTCTTTAAGATATTAAACAATTAACAAATTAACCCTATCTAATGTAAGATAAGAAAGCTTTAGATGACCACCTCCCCACCCTACGAATCAACTCCACTGATTTTCTTTCCTCTTTTACCATCAATACCTTGACACTTCAAAGCAGCCCTGATCTAGCTTTTTCCACAAATGGAAATCCAAATCACCCAGCACACAAACTCACACCATACACAACTGCAGAACCCACACCACTGGACATAACAAGTGTTCAGCATTACCATGCAACGCAACCTGCTACATGGTTTGATTTTGAGCAGTGTGACCATATCACCACTGAGAAATGGTGCAGTGGTGCAAAGGTTTGCCTTGTTGCTGCACAGCAAGGAGTTCTCTGGTTTGATTCTCAGCTGGGGAGCATTCTGTGTGGAGTATGCATGTCCTGCCTGCGTTCATGTGGATTTCCTCTGAATGTTCCGGTTTCCTCCCATATTACAAAAACATGCATCTGGAGTGTTTCTTCCTGGGCCTCCACTGAAAATTGGCTTGTTCCAAGTTGGACTTTCCTGGTAAGCAAATGTTAAATAGACAAATAAATAGAATGTTCTTCCATCAGAAAGTTTCCAACACTTCTCCAAATCTAAATGCCCTCATATGCATAAATACTGTCAACACTGCCCATACAGTGTAATCTGTTGGACTGAACAATATCTCACTAAAACGGGCAGCAACTGCTTATTCAAAAGAAAGTGACTATCTACTCTCAGGCCCTGCACTCTCTGCCACCCTTTGATCAACCTACTCATAACCTATGCTTTCATAAAATCCTTCAAACCTGCCAACCTAGCAACTGCATTGAAACCCCTAAATGCACTTTAAATTGATCTAACTACCTCACCCCAAACCCATTGATGCACAGCATACCTCATCAACAAAACAACTGATCACTTTCCTGTCCCTCATCGGCAACTGCCTAACAAACCTGAAAATACAGCTATTGCTACATTATAAGCCCTCTATGTAGAATTTGACAGTAACTTCTGGACTAACAATCCTGCTACATCTCTTCAATCCCTACCTTCTGTGTCAGTACAACTTGTTTTTAACTTGTGCTTGGAATTTGGGAGTAAAACCTGTGAAGCTGAAGACAAGAAAGACCATCAGCTACCTCATTAAAATGTCCAGGTACATGTCTGGCTGAAAAACTGAAATTAAGTAACAAACATTGCAACATTAACTTCCACAGCACCAACAAAACCAAAACTGACCATGTTGTCTTTCTCACCAAGACCTGTACCACTGCATTGTTATCAGAAGGAGAAATAACTCTTATATTCTGTAACCTCTCCCTCCAAACCACAGATGCTGCCAAAATTGGCATAACTTCCAAGAATGTCACATCCCTCCTCCTTACCTAAACTCACTCATCAGGCCAATGCATAGCAAACCACTCTTCATCAAAGTATACCCCATGACATGAGCTCTTGTCACATCTGTATGGAGGCTTAGTTCCACATTCTTCACCCAGTTTTCCTGCCAAAATGACAGTGCACTACAACTTGGCAAAAACTCCATTTATAATGACAAACCTACCTTCACCATCCATGAAACTCTAACCTGATGGTGCTTACCCAATCTCCTCTAGACAAATTTGCAACTGATATATAAAATGCCTTACCCATACTTATCTCCCTACATGCAAAATTCATCAGTCAAAACAATTCCATCACATCCCTAACCTTCACCTTCCTTTTCCTTCCAACTGACTCCACCTTACTCTTTAACTTATCTAACTTGGCAGCTTGTAAATAAAATAACTGCCTCTTTACATCTACTCTCAATCCCTCAAATTCAGCACCTGACTTGGCCTCTCAAGCCTATCCTTCATGAATGACATACCCATTTCATTGCACATCTCCTAAAATGCCACCTTAGCTGCTTCAGCTCCCTGCCTACCCACATCAGTCAAGAGGAAATCATCCAAATAATGGACTTTCCTCAGACAGGGAACAATCTTTCACCAAATCTACTGCAATGCAGAGCTATATTTCCCGACTGTGGCACAAGCAGCCACACACACCCCATTGGCATTGCTTTCTCAAAATAAAACTGCAGATCTACACACATACCAAGAAATAGCCATTCTATCTCCCTAATCACCAACTGCTGAAAAACAACCTCAATATCCAATATGACCAGCCCTGTCTCCTGAAATTCCCTGATTAGATGCACAGGGTCTTTCAAAGAAGTATATTGCACTTGGGTATCCAGTCTGCTGATGCAATGATTTACTGAATATCCTTCACAGTATGATGAATTATGAATCATTCTAAATTCACCTAGCTTCTTCTTGGCTACCAAACCCAATGGATAAATGCATTAATTCTTAAAAGGTGGTACCTTAAAAGAGCCTATCTTCCTTAGACAACAAAGTATAAATAGTGTTTTCCTTCCCTTTGACTGGCTTCAGATTGAGAAAGTGCACCCCTCCCAACCCTGCCCCCAATTTAATTGAACATTCCTCCCTAAAGCCCTCAGTCAGATCCTGAGCAGCCTCAGCATCAGGAACACCATTCAACTGGGCTTCCAGCACTGCTACATTAATGGGTAAATGAGAAGGCTTGCCTCCTTGGCTGCCCTCAAGAAAGCATACATCTCCTTTGCTGGTGAAAATTACTCCTACATCTGATATTGTGCTTCCCCACATTAGGCTATTTAACTCCATCCTGCAACAGCAAGGATGCATGCCCAAACCCCCACCCTTCTCTGTGTCAACACTTCGCTGTTGCATGATTGCCCTCACATCTTGAACATACATGATTAAGACTACATACTGGCCAGTAACATCTACCAGCATAAAAAAAGGCCAATAACTCCCTATTTTATTCCCAGAATCTCTCATCTGCTTACCTTGTCCCCCTGTACTGTCCAACATTGTTGCTAACCAAATGTCAGCATGCTTGAATTCCCAACACAAGGTCTAATTGACTACTTTCCATGTATGGAAATGCTGTCCATACCATGATCAGGCATTACCAGCTGTCAGCCTCTGTGCCTCCCAAATCATAAGAAAATATTCCAACAAGAACAGGGCCTGAGACACTTCCTTCTCTAGCACACAGAACCCAAGACCTAATTGTTCCAGGTTCATGCACTAAACTTGCCTGGTCCTACCCTAACCCAAGGCAGCAAATGCTGCTACCAAGTCATTAGCTCCTAGACCTTCTGAGATGACAGACCTCTGCACTCCTTCTGCATCAATTAGTTTGAATATTTCAGTAAAATCCCCCTTCCATACCTTTTCTTTTGCAGCTAGCATAATGTGGGATGTAATAAACACCCCAGTCCCTTCTTCCAAGAAAGCTTGGGTCACCAATCAGTCCTCCAAATGCACCCCCAATTGCAAAACACCACCTTCAGGAACCTCTCCTAAATCCTGCTCCATCTGTCCTATAAGTGACTCTAAGCTACCTACTCCTTTGCCACTACTCATGCCCTAACACCTAACTTACTCCTCACTTCTTGAACGTCTTCATCAAACGTCGCCAATTCCTGTAGGCTAGCTCTCTCTGGCCCCCTAAATCCTTAGAGTAACTAGATCAACCTACTAACCTCTAACCTGCAATCTGCTGCTAAACCATATTATGACCAACATCATTATTACCTGTAGGCAGCTGGGGTTCTACCTTTAGTGCTCCGCTGGTCCCTTTCTTTGTAGCTCCCACTGACTTCCTTAATTTGTTCCCCATTTTACTGCTCCTCTGCCACCTTGCATTTTCTCCCACATCTCATCTGTCTCACTGGGTCTAGATTTGTGGATGGCTCCCCTCCTGATTGCACTGGCCCTCAACATCCCTGAACATCTCCTAAACCTGGGACACTAACTGGGCCCATCATTCTTTAAGAATCACACCTTGACCGTCTGCAAGACAAGAAAAATTATTAGCACTGAAATGAACCAACTACCCTGCATCATACATCAACTTTCGAAATCTTACATAACAATGAACCCTCCAACACCTTGCTAATCTACCCTCCTAACAAAACTGCGGACTGACCCCTTTTCACCATGCTCATTCCCTATCGATAGCACTCTGCTCACCCCCAACCCACAAATACCTGCTAACATGATAAATTTCTCTGCATTGTGCCAAATGAGTCCCAAAATAGATTGCTGTTCACCTATGACTCTGGCTTCACATAAGTAGGTACTTAGGAAATTAACAAATTAATAAATGAATAGGGCTCTTCAAAGGTTTGGCATAAAATTAGCACCAACTGCCATAAACATTGATCGCTGAATGTTCTGTACACTTACCAGACTGTTAGTGACTTATTCACTGTGCATAAATCCAAAGTAGCTAGATCCCCACAAAACACAGCTACAACTTAAAACTAAAACCAAACCACAATGATAGTGTTATAAAATGGACCCCCCCCAACTGCCCCATCTCTCCTCTGACAACCTTCACAGTAGCTGATACAGGTTACATTTTTTGTTATATTATTTTAACCTTCCAACCAAGGAAATGTGACCCGTGACAAATTGCTCCTCTGGCCCTCAACACAAAATCAACTACTGCATCCCACAGAAACTGTAGCACCTCCAGCACTCCTTCGCTTCACACCCCACCTTAAGTTTCAAACCTCACATCCCTCCAAAAATACATGCAATTCAAAACCTGGAGGGAAAAACAGCTCCTATAACATAGAAAGGTGCTAAGATAAGAAATTCCACAACAGTACACCTCCACTGAAAGATACCAAGTCCAAAAACCTCAACTGCCTCCCATTATTCAGAGACCCACCAGAAAATTACCAAAATTCCATGAGAAATTGATCAAAATATCAGGCAAATTCTGGACATTCCATGAAGGTCTGAACTGCTGAGAGGTATGCTTGCATTGCCATATCTTTCAACCTCTCAACAATGTAAGTTAGGACAAAGCACAGTGACCAACCCCCCCCCCCCAAAAAAAAAAAAAAAAACAAAACAGGAACAGCTTTTAAATGTTTCTCATACAAGCTTGCAAAGTTGCTCAAGCGACTGGTTTTAGTTTAGCAAGCATTTTCTGGAAGATATAAAGACTGAAAATTCAAATATGTGCCACTGTTTAGTGGTTTCAACCCTTTATGTTATGCCAAGAGACCAATAATTAGGAACCAACATTCTGCAAAACTCTAGATGGTTGAAAAGTATGTAGGTCACAGTGTGAAACCATCTATTCCTCCCTATTTTATTTTTTTAATATAACTTTCTTGCATCAATAACAGATGGTGAGCCAGACCTGTGGTTACCATAGAAAACAAGTGTGCCCTCTGCTTATATCAAGTGGAATATGCTGTGATCCTGCATATTTCCGTGTGCCTTCCTTTATTATACACCCATTTCCATTGACACATATACTTGTACTGGCAACCTCCATTTTTCCACTTCAAAAATGTACCATGCATGCATTATGACACTTTTGTTTGCCAATAAGATGAATACTTGCTGGTGTGCAGGAAGAGTAACTGTCTAGTGGTTAGCTGCAACAAGCCATGCAGCAAGCTGCACACAGCACTTGTGGTTCCTTGTCCAGGCCACATCACTGGCAAACCAAAGCTACCTGGACCATACCTGTCAATCTTTTAGTGCAAGAAATCTGGACAAAGCCTGACAAAATCGGGGGGGCAAAGGCCCAAAAATGGGACAGATTTTACATTTTGCTCTTATAAACTTAGAAAGGTGTTAGAGTAACAGGGCTTGTACTAACATACATTTTCTGAAGGATTTGAAGTCTGAAACTCAAACATATGCCATTATTCCATTATTTGGTGACTTCAGTTCTCAGATCTTTCCAGTGATCTGCCAGAAAAAACACAAATTTTATGAGGAATACACCACAAACAAGAGGCAATAATCTAGACATTTTGTGAAATTCTGGACAGTTGAGAGGTATGTGTACCCCTGTACCTCCCTGCCACTTAGTGCACCAAAAAACAGGTACAAAACACTAACTTTGAAATCTCTCCCTTTTTTCAATTATCTTATTTTAACTATTCCTCCAAAAAAACTCACAACTTACCGTGTCAGTAGAATGTTTTGAAATCTAACCTACCAACCTTACAAACTAGCACCTACTCCAACATCTTAAACTCCTCAGACTTAACCCCAGTTAAGCTAAAATAATCCCTATAAAGCCTTCAAACCAGACCAACAGAATGTAGTAACTACACTAACAACTTGTAGCCAGCCTCCAAACCCATGAATCTATGACCTCCAAGCTGAACACTACTACATGAGGCCAGCATCAACAAATATTTGTATAACCTTACTTCCACCACTCAAAGAAGACACCTGCCTTGCCTTGTTCTACCTAGTACCATGCCTTACACAGAGCCATGGTCAAT